>NW_027658402.1:0-122500 GCF_041902795.1 Electrophorus electricus
GCTCTGGGCCTGGGCACACTTCATTCACTTTGTACCTTTAAATCATACTACTACTACTACTACTACTACTACTACTACTACTACTACCAGACTTCCAGGCCCAAGAGGTCAAACACAGTCATGCCCAGCAAAGTAGCTCTGGGCCTGGGCACACTTCATTCACTTTGTACCTTTAAATCATACTACTACTACTACTACTACCACCAGAATTCCAGGGCCAAGAGGTCACACAGTCATACACAGCAAAGTAGCTCTGGGCCTGGGCACACTTCAAGAAGTTTGTCCCTTTATATAAGCCTAGAAATAGACTTCCAGGCCCAAGAGTTCAAACACATTCATGCCCAGCAAAGTAGCTCTGGGCCTGGGCACACTTCAATCACTTTGTGCCTTTAAATCATACTACTACTACCAGACTTCCAGGCCCAAGAGGTCAAACACAGTCATGCCCAGCAAAGTAGCTCTGGGCCTGGGCACACTTCATTCACTTTGTGCCTTTAAATCATACTACTACTACTACCACCAGAATTCCAGGGCCAAGAGGTCACACAGTCATACACAGCAAAGTAGCTCTGGGCCTGGGCACACTTCAAGAAGTTTGACCCTTTATATAAGCCTAGAAATAGACTTCCAGAGCCAAGAGGTCAAACACAGTCATGCACAGCAAAGTAGCTCTGGGCCTGGGCACACTTCATTCACTTTGTGCCTTTAAATCATACTACTACTACCAGACTTCCAGGCCCAAGAGTTCAAACACATTCATGCCCAGCAAAGTAGCTCTGGGCCTGGGCACACTTCATTCACTTTGTGCCTTTAAATCATACTACTACTACCACCAGACTTCCAGGGCCAAGAGGTCAACCACAGTCATGCACAGCAAAGTAGCTCTGGGCCTGGGCACACTTCAAGATGTTTGACCCTTTATATAAGCCTAGAAATAGACTTCCAGGCCCAAGAGTTCAAACACAGTCATGCACAGCAAAGTAGCTCTGGGCCTGGGCACACTTCATTCACTTTGTACCTTTAAATCATACTACTACTACCAGACTTCCAGGCCCAAGAGTTCAAACACATTCATGCCCAGCAAAGTAGCTCTGGGCCTGGGCACACTTCAATCACTTTGTGCCTTTAAATCATACTACTACTACTACTACTACCAGACTTCCAGGCCCAAGAGGTCAAACACAGTCATGCCCAGCAAAGTAGCTCTGGGCCTGGGCACACTTCATTCACTTTGTACCTTTAAATCATACTACTACTACTACTACTACCACCAGAATTCCAGGGCCAAGAGGTCACACAGTCATACACAGCAAAGTAGCTCTGGGCCTGGGCACACTTCAAGAAGTTTGTCCCTTTATATAAGCCTAGAAATAGACTTCCAGGCCCAAGAGTTCAAACACATTCATGCCCAGCAAAGTAGCTCTGGGCCTGGGCACACTTCAATCACTTTGTGCCTTTAAATCATACTACTACTACCAGACTTCCAGGCCCAAGAGGTCAAACACAGTCATGCCCAGCAAAGTAGCTCTGGGCCTGGGCACACTTCATTCACTTTGTGCCTTTAAATCATACTACTACTACCACCAGAATTCCAGGGCCAAGAGGTCACACAGTCATACACAGCAAAGTAGCTCTGGGCCTGGGCACACTTCAAGAAGTTTGACCCTTTATATAAGCCTAGAAATAGACTTCCAGAGCCAAGAGGTCAAACACAGTCATGCACAGCAAAGTAGCTCTGGGCCTGGGCACACTTCAAGCACTTTGTGCCTTTAAATCATACTACTACTACTACTACTACTACTACTACTACTACTACTACCAGACTTCCAGGCCCAAGAGTTCAAACACATTCATGCCCAGCAAAGTAGCTCTGGGCCTGGGCACACTTCAATCACTTTGTGTCTTTAAATCATACTACTACTACCAGACTTCCAGGCCCCAGAGGTCAAACACAGTCATGCCCAGCAAAGTAGCTCTGGGCCTGGGCACACTTCAAGAAGTTTGACCCTTTATATAAGCCTAGAAATAGACTTTCAGGCCCAAGAGGTCAAACACAGTCATGCCCAGCAAAGTAGCTGTGGGCCTGGGCACACTTCATTCACTTTGTACCTTTAAATCATACTACTACTACTACTACTACTACTACTACTACTACTACTACTACTACTACTACCAGACTTCCAGGCCCAAGAGGTCAAACACAGTCATGCCCAGCAAAGTAGCTCTGGGCCTGGGCACACTTCAAGAAGTTTGACCCTTTATATAAGCCTAGAAATAGACTTCCAGGCCCAAGAGTTCAAACACATTCATGCCCAGCAAAGTAGCTCTGGGCCTGGGCACACTTCAATCACTTTGTGCCTTTAAATCATACTACTACTACCACCAGACTTCCAGGCCCAAGAGGTCAAACACAGTCATGCCCAGCAAAGTAGCTCTGGGCCTGGGCACACTTCAATCACTTTGTGCCTTTAAATCATACTACTACTACCAGACTTCCAGGCCCAAGAGTTCAAACACATTCATGCCCAGCAAAGTAGCTCTGGGCCTGGGCACACTTCATTCACTTTGTGCCTTTAAATCATACTACTACTACCACCAGACTTCCAGGGCCAAGAGGTCAACCACAGTCATGCACAGCAAAGTAGCTCTGGGCCTGGGCACACTTCAAGATGTTTGACCCTTTATATAAGCCTAGAAATAGACTTCCAGGCCCAAGAGTTCAAACACATTCATGCCCAGCAAAGTAGCTCTGGGCCTGGGCACACTTCAATCACTTTGTGCCTTTAAATCATACTACTACTACCACCAGACTTCCAGGCCCAAGAGGTCAAACACAGTCATGCCCAGCAAAGTAGCTCTGGGCCTGGGCACACTTCAATCACTTTGTGCCTTTAAATCATACTACTACTACCAGACTTCCAGGCCCAAGAGTTCAAACACATTCATGCCCAGCAAAGTAGCTCTGGGCCTGGGCACACTTCAAGATGTTTGACCCTTTATATAAGCCTAGAAATAGACTTCCAGGCCCAAGAGGTCAAACACAGTCATGCCCAGCAAAGTAGCTCTGGGCCTGGGCACACTTCATTCACTTTGTACCTTTAAATCATACTACTACTACTACTACTACTACTACTACTACTACTACTACTACTACCAGACTTCCAGGCCCAAGAGGTCAAACACAGTCATGCCCAGCAAAGTAGCTCTGGGCCTGGGCACACTTCATTCACTTTGTGCCTTTAAATCATACTACTACTACCACCAGAATTCCAGGGCCAAGAGGTCACACAGTCATACACAGCAAAGTAGCTCTGGGCCTGGGCACACTTCAAGAAGTTTGACCCTTTATATAAGCCTAGAAATAGACTTCCAGGCCCAAGAGGTCAAACACAGTCATGCCCAGCAAAGTAGCTCTGGGCCTGGGCACACTTCATTCACTTTGTACCTTTAAATCATACTACTACTACTACTACTACTACTACTACTACTACCAGACTTCCAGGCCCAAGAGGTCAAACACAGTCATGCCCAGCAAAGTAGATCTGGGCCTGGGCACACTTCAAGAAGTTTGACCCTTTATATAAGCCTAGAAATAGACTTTCAGGCCCAAGAGGTCAAACACAGTCATGCCCAGCAAAGTAGCTGTGGGCCTGGGCACACTTCATTCACTTTGTACCTTTAAATCATACTACTACTACTACTACTACTACTACTACTACTACTACTACTACTACTACTACCAGACTTCCAGGCCCAAGAGGTCAAACACAGTCATGCCCAGCAAAGTAGCTCTGGGCCTGGGCACACTTCAAGAAGTTTGACCCTTTATATAAGCCTAGAAATAGACTTCCAGGCCCAAGAGTTCAAACACATTCATGCCCAGCAAAGTAGCTCTGGGCCTGGGCACACTTCAATCACTTTGTGCCTTTAAATCATACTACTACTACCACCAGACTTCCAGGCCCAAGAGGTCAAACACAGTCATGCCCAGCAAAGTAGCTCTGGGCCTGGGCACACTTCAATCACTTTGTGCCTTTAAATCATACTACTACTACCAGACTTCCAGGCCCAAGAGTTCAAACACATTCATGCCCAGCAAAGTAGCTCTGGGCCTGGGCACACTTCATTCACTTTGTGCCTTTAAATCATACTACTACTACCACCAGACTTCCAGGGCCAAGAGGTTAACCACAGTCATGCACAGCAAAGTAGCTCTGGGCCTGGGCACACTTCAAGATGTTTGACCCTTTATATAAGCCTAGAAATAGACTTCCAGGCCCAAGAGTTCAAACACATTCATGCCCAGCAAAGTAGCTCTGGGCCTGGGCACACTTCAATCACTTTGTGCCTTTAAATCATACTACTACTACCACCAGACTTCCAGGCCCAAGAGGTCAAACACAGTCATGCCCAGCAAAGTAGCTCTGGGCCTGGGCACACTTCAAGAAGTTTGACCCTTTATATAAGCCTAGAAATAGACTTCCAGAGCCAAGAGGTCAAACACAGTCATGCACAGCAAAGTAGCTCTGGGCCTGGGCACACTTCATTCACTTTGTGCCTTTAAATCATACTACTACTACCACCAGACTTCCAGGCCCAAGAGGTCAAACACATTCATGCCCAGCAAAGTAGCTCTGGGCCTGGGCACACTTCAATCACTTTGTGCCTTTAAATCATACTACTACTACCAGACTTCCAGGCCCAAGAGGTCAAACACAGTCATGCCCAGCAAAGTAGCTCTGGGCCTGGGCACACTTCAATCACTTTGTGCCTTTAAATCATACTACTACTACCAGACTTCCAGGCCCAAGAGTTCAAACACATTCATGCCCAGCAAAGTAGCTCTGGGCCTGGGCACACTTCAAGATGTTTGACCCTGTATATAAGCCTAGAAATAGACTTCCAGAGCCAAGAGGTCAAACACAGTCATGCCCAGCAAAGTAGCTCTGGGCCTGGGCACACTTCATTCACTTTGTGCCTTTAAATCATACTACTACTACCAGACTTCCAGGCCCAAGAGTTCAAACACATTCATGCCCAGCAAAGTAGCTCTGGGCCTGGGCACACTTCAATCACTTTGTGCCTTTAAATCATACTACTACTACCAGACTTCCAGGCCCCAGAGGTCAAACACAGTCATGCCCAGCAAAGTAGCTCTGGGCCTGGGCACACTTCAAGAAGTTTGACCCTTTATATAAGCCTAGAAATAGACTTCCAGAGCCAAGAGGTCAAACACAGTCATGCCCAGCAAAGTAGCTCTGGGCCTGGGCACACTTCATTCACTTTGTACCTTTAAATCATACTACTACTACCAGACTTCCAGGCCCAAGACGTCAAACACAGTCATGCCCAGCAAAGTAGCTCTGGGCCTGGGCACACTTCATTCACTTTGTACCTTTAAATCATACTACTACTACTACTACTACTACTACTACTACTACTACTACCAGACTTCCAGGCCCAAGAGTTCAAACACATTCATGCCCAGCAAAGTAGCTCTGGGCCTGGGCACACTTCAATCACTTTGTGCCTTTAAATCATACTACTACTACCACCAGACTTCCAGGCCCAAGAGGTCAAACACAGTCATGCCCAGCAAAGTAGCTCTGGGCCTGGGCACACTTCAATCACTTTGTGCCTTTAAATCATACTACTACTACCACCAGACTTCCAGGCCCAAGAGGTCAAACACAGTCATGCCCAGCAAAGTAGCTCTGGGCCTGGGCACACTTCAATCACTTTGTGCCTTTAAATCATACTACTACTACCAGACTTCCAGGCCCAAGAGTTCAAACACATTCATGCCCAGCAAAGTAGCTCTGGGCCTGGGCACACTTCAAGATGTTTGACCCTTTATATAAGCCTAGAAATAGACTTCCAGGCCCAAGAGGTCAAACACAGTCATGCCCAGCAAAGTAGCTCTGGGCCTGGGCACACTTCATTCACTTTGTACCTTTAAATCATACTACTACTACTACTACTACTACTACTACTACTACTACTACCAGACTTCCAGGCCCAAGAGGTCAAACACAGTCATGCCCAGCAAAGTAGCTCTGGGCCTGGGCACACTTCATTCACTTTGTGCCTTTAAATCATACTACTACTACCACCAGAATTCCAGGGCCAAGAGGTCACACAGTCATACACAGCAAAGTAGCTCTGGGCCTGGGCACACTTCAAGAAGTTTGACCCTTTATATAAGCCTAGAAATAGACTTCCAGGCCCAAGAGGTCAAACACAGTCATGCCCAGCAAAGTAGCTCTGGGCCTGGGCACACTTCATTCACTTTGTACCTTTAAATCATACTACTACTACTACTACTACTACTACTACCAGACTTCCAGGCCCAAGAGGTCAAACACAGTCATGCCCAGCAAAGTAGCTCTGGGCCTGGGCACACTGCAATCACTTTGTGCCTTTAAATCATACTACTACTACCACCAGACTTCCAGGGCCAAGAGGTCAAACACATTCATGCCCAGCAAAGTAGCTCTGGGCCTGGGCACACTTCAATCACTTTGTGCCTTTAAATCATACTACTACTACCAGACTTCCAGGCCCAAGAGGTCAAACACAGTCATGCCCAGCAAAGTAGCTCTGGGCCTGGGCACACTTCATTCACTTTGTGCCTTTAAATCATACTACTACTACCACCACCAGACTTCCAGGGCCAAGAGGTCAACCACAGTCATGCACAGCAAAGTAGCTCTGGGCCTGGGCACACTTCAAGATGTTTGACCCTTTATATAAGCCTAGAAATAGACTTCCAGGCCCAAGAGTTCAAACACAGTCATGCACAGCAAAGTAGCTCTGGGCCTGGGCACACTTCATTCACTTTGTACCTTTAAATCATACTACTACTACCACCAGACTTCCAGGCCCAAGAGGTCAAACACATTCATGCCCAGCAAAGTAGCTCTGGGCCTGGGCACACTTCAATCACTTTGTGCCTTTAAATCATACTACTACTACCAGACTTCCAGGCCCAAGAGGTCAAACATAGTCATGCCCAGCAAAGTAGCTCTGGGCCTGGGCACACTTCAATCACTTTGTGCCTTTAAATCATACTACTACTACCAGACTTCCAGGCCCAAGACGTCAAACACAGTCATGCCCAGCAAAGTAGCTCTGGGCCTGGGCACACTTCATTCACTTTGTGCCTTTAAATCATACTACTACTACCACCAGACTTCCAGGGCCAAGAGGTCAACCACAGTCATGCACAGCAAAGTAGCTCTGGGCCTGGGCACAATTCAAGATGTTTGACCCTTTATATAAGCCTAGAAATAGACTTCCAGGCCCAAGAGTTCAAACACAGTCATTCACAGCAAAGTAGCTCTGGGCCTGGGCACACTTCATTCACTTTGTACCTTTAAATCATACTACTACTACCACCAGACTTCCAGGCCCAAGAGGTCAAACACATTCATGCCCAGCAAAGTAGCTCTGGGCCTGGGCACACTTCAATCACTTTGTGCCTTTAAATCATACTACTACTACCAGACTTCCAGGCCCAAGAGGTCAAACACATTCATGCCCAGCAAAGTAGCTCTGGGCCTGGGCACACTTCAATCACTTTGTGCCTTTAAATCATACTACTACTACTACCAGACTTCCAGACCCAAGAGGTCAAACACAGTCATGCCCAGCAAAGTAGCTCTGGGCCTGGGCACACTTCAAGAAGTTTGACCCTTTATATAAGCCTAGAAATAGACTTCCAGGCCCAAGAGGTCAAACACATTCATGCCCAGCAAAGTAGCTCTGGGCCTGGGCACACTTCAATCACTTTGTGCCTTTAAATCATACTACTACTACCAGACTTCCAGGCCCAAGAGGTCAAACACAGTCATGCCCAGCAAAGTAGCTCTGGGCCTGGGCACACTTCATTCACTTTGTGCCTTTAAATCATACTACTACTACCACCAGAATTCCAGGGCCAAGAGGTCACACAGTCATACACAGCAAAGTAGCTCTGGGCCTGGGCACACTTCAAGAAGTTTGACCCTTTATATAAGCCTAGAAATAGACTTCCAGGCCCAAGAGGTCAAACACAGTCATGCCCAGCAAAGTAGCTCTGGGCCTGGGCACACTTCATTCACTTTGTACCTTTAAATCATACTACTACTACTACTACTACTACTACTACTACTACTACTACCAGACTTCCAGGCCCAAGAGGTCAAACACAGTCATGCCCAGCAAAGTAGCTCTGGGCCTGGGCACACTTCATTCACTTTGTACCTTTAAATCATACTACTACTACTACTACTACCACCAGAATTCCAGGGCCAAGAGGTCACACAGTCATACACAGCAAAGTAGCTCTGGGCCTGGGCACACTTCAAGAAGTTTGTCCCTTTATATAAGCCTAGAAATAGACTTCCAGGCCCAAGAGTTCAAACACATTCATGCCCAGCAAAGTAGCTCTGGGCCTGGGCACACTTCAATCACTTTGTGCCTTTAAATCATACTACTACTACCAGACTTCCAGGCCCAAGAGGTCAAACACAGTCATGCCCAGCAAAGTAGCTCTGGGCCTGGGCACACTTCATTCACTTTGTGCCTTTAAATCATACTACTACTACTACCACCAGAATTCCAGGGCCAAGAGGTCACACAGTCATACACAGCAAAGTAGCTCTGGGCCTGGGCACACTTCAAGAAGTTTGACCCTTTATATAAGCCTAGAAATAGACTTCCAGAGCCAAGAGGTCAAACACAGTCATGCACAGCAAAGTAGCTCTGGGCCTGGGCACACTTCATTCACTTTGTGCCTTTAAATCATACTACTACTACCAGACTTCCAGGCCCAAGAGTTCAAACACATTCATGCCCAGCAAAGTAGCTCTGGGCCTGGGCACACTTCATTCACTTTGTGCCTTTAAATCATACTACTACTACCACCAGACTTCCAGGGCCAAGAGGTCAACCACAGTCATGCACAGCAAAGTAGCTCTGGGCCTGGGCACACTTCAAGATGTTTGACCCTTTATATAAGCCTAGAAATAGACTTCCAGGCCCAAGAGTTCAAACACAGTCATGCACAGCAAAGTAGCTCTGGGCCTGGGCACACTTCATTCACTTTGTACCTTTAAATCATACTACTACTACCAGACTTCCAGGCCCAAGAGTTCAAACACATTCATGCCCAGCAAAGTAGCTCTGGGCCTGGGCACACTTCAATCACTTTGTGCCTTTAAATCATACTACTACTACTACTACTACCAGACTTCCAGGCCCAAGAGGTCAAACACAGTCATGCCCAGCAAAGTAGCTCTGGGCCTGGGCACACTTCATTCACTTTGTACCTTTAAATCATACTACTACTACTACTACTACCACCAGAATTCCAGGGCCAAGAGGTCACACAGTCATACACAGCAAAGTAGCTCTGGGCCTGGGCACACTTCAAGAAGTTTGTCCCTTTATATAAGCCTAGAAATAGACTTCCAGGCCCAAGAGTTCAAACACATTCATGCCCAGCAAAGTAGCTCTGGGCCTGGGCACACTTCAATCACTTTGTGCCTTTAAATCATACTACTACTACCAGACTTCCAGGCCCAAGAGGTCAAACACAGTCATGCCCAGCAAAGTAGCTCTGGGCCTGGGCACACTTCATTCACTTTGTGCCTTTAAATCATACTACTACTACCACCAGAATTCCAGGGCCAAGAGGTCACACAGTCATACACAGCAAAGTAGCTCTGGGCCTGGGCACACTTCAAGAAGTTTGACCCTTTATATAAGCCTAGAAATAGACTTCCAGAGCCAAGAGGTCAAACACAGTCATGCACAGCAAAGTAGCTCTGGGCCTGGGCACACTTCAAGCACTTTGTGCCTTTAAATCATACTACTACTACTACTACTACTACTACTACTACCAGACTTCCAGGCCCAAGAGTTCAAACACATTCATGCCCAGCAAAGTAGCTCTGGGCCTGGGCACACTTCATTCACTTTGTGCCTTTAAATCATACTACTACTACCACCAGACTTCCAGGGCCAAGAGGTCAACCACAGTCATGCACAGCAAAGTAGCTCTGGGCCTGGGCACACTTCAAGATGTTTGACCCTTTATATAAGCCTAGAAATAGACTTCCAGGCCCAAGAGTTCAAACACAGTCATGCACAGCAAAGTAGCTCTGGGCCTGGGCACACTTCATTCACTTTGTACCTTTAAATCATACTACTACTACCACCAGACTTCCAGGCCCAAGAGGTCAAACACATTCATGCCCAGCAAAGTAGCTCTGGGCCTGGGCACACTTCAATCACTTTGTGCCTTTAAATCATACTACTACTACCACCAGACTTCCAGGCCCTGGAGGTCACACCTTCATGCCTAGCAAGGTTGCTTTACACCTGCGCACACTTCAGACCGTTTCACTCTTTTAATCATTCAAAGTACCACATTTCCAGACCCAAGAGGTCACAGAATCATACCCAGCAAAGTAGCTCTGGGCCTGGGCACACTTCAATCACTTTGTGCCTTTAAATCATACTACTACTACCAGACTTCCAGGCCCCAGAGGTCAAACACAGTCATGCCCAGCAAAGTAGCTCTGGGCCTGGGCACACTTCAAGAAGTTTGACCCTTTATATAAGCCTAGAAATAGACTTCCAGAGCCAAGAGGTCAAACACAGTCATGCACAGCAAAGTAGCTCTGGGCCTGGGCACACTTCATTCACTTTGTACCTTTAAATCATACTACTACTACCAGACTTCCAGGCCCAAGAGTTCAAACACATTCATGCCCAGCAAAGTAGCTCTGGGCCTGGGCACACTTCAATCACTTTGTGTCTTTAAATCATACTACTACTACCAGACTTCCAGGCCCCAGAGGTCAAACACAGTCATGCCCAGCAAAGTAGCTCTGGGCCTGGGCACACTTCAAGAAGTTTGACCCTTTATATAAGCCTAGAAATAGACTTTCAGGCCCAAGAGGTCAAACACAGTCATGCCCAGCAAAGTAGCTGTGGGCCTGGGCACACTTCATTCACTTTGTACCTTTAAATCATACTACTACTACTACTACTACTACTACTACTACTACTACTACTACTACTACTACCAGACTTCCAGGCCCAAGAGGTCAAACACAGTCATGCCCAGCAAAGTAGCTCTGGGCCTGGGCACACTTCAAGAAGTTTGACCCTTTATATAAGCCTAGAAATAGACTTCCAGGCCCAAGAGTTCAAACACATTCATGCCCAGCAAAGTAGCTCTGGGCCTGGGCACACTTCAATCACTTTGTGCCTTTAAATCATACTACTACTACCACCAGACTTCCAGGCCCAAGAGGTCAAACACAGTCATGCCCAGCAAAGTAGCTCTGGGCCTGGGCACACTTCAATCACTTTGTGCCTTTAAATCATACTACTACTACCAGACTTCCAGGCCCAAGAGTTCAAACACATTCATGCCCAGCAAAGTAGCTCTGGGCCTGGGCACACTTCATTCACTTTGTGCCTTTAAATCATACTACTACTACCACCAGACTTCCAGGGCCAAGAGGTCAACCACAGTCATGCACAGCAAAGTAGCTCTGGGCCTGGGCACACTTCAAGATGTTTGACCCTTTATATAAGCCTAGAAATAGACTTCCAGGCCCAAGAGTTCAAACACATTCATGCCCAGCAAAGTAGCTCTGGGCCTGGGCACACTTCAATCACTTTGTGCCTTTAAATCATACTACTACTACCACCAGACTTCCAGGCCCAAGAGGTCAAACACAGTCATGCCCAGCAAAGTAGCTCTGGGCCTGGGCACACTTCAATCACTTTGTGCCTTTAAATCATACTACTACTACCAGACTTCCAGGCCCAAGAGTTCAAACACATTCATGCCCAGCAAAGTAGCTCTGGGCCTGGGCACACTTCAAGATGTTTGACCCTTTATATAAGCCTAGAAATAGACTTCCAGGCCCAAGAGGTCAAACACAGTCATGCCCAGCAAAGTAGCTCTGGGCCTGGGCACACTTCATTCACTTTGTACCTTTAAATCATACTACTACTACTACTACTACTACTACTACTACTACTACTACTACTACCAGACTTCCAGGCCCAAGAGGTCAAACACAGTCATGCCCAGCAAAGTAGCTCTGGGCCTGGGCACACTTCATTCACTTTGTGCCTTTAAATCATACTACTACTACCACCAGAATTCCAGGGCCAAGAGGTCACACAGTCATACACAGCAAAGTAGCTCTGGGCCTGGGCACACTTCAAGAAGTTTGACCCTTTATATAAGCCTAGAAATAGACTTCCAGGCCCAAGAGGTCAAACACAGTCATGCCCAGCAAAGTAGCTCTGGGCCTGGGCACACTTCATTCACTTTGTACCTTTAAATCATACTACTACTACTACTACTACTACTACTACTACTACCAGACTTCCAGGCCCAAGAGGTCAAACACAGTCATGCCCAGCAAAGTAGATCTGGGCCTGGGCACACTTCAAGAAGTTTGACCCTTTATATAAGCCTAGAAATAGACTTTCAGGCCCAAGAGGTCAAACACAGTCATGCCCAGCAAAGTAGCTGTGGGCCTGGGCACACTTCATTCACTTTGTACCTTTAAATCATACTACTACTACTACTACTACTACTACTACTACTACTACTACTACTACTACTACCAGACTTCCAGGCCCAAGAGGTCAAACACAGTCATGCCCAGCAAAGTAGCTCTGGGCCTGGGCACACTTCAAGAAGTTTGACCCTTTATATAAGCCTAGAAATAGACTTCCAGGCCCAAGAGTTCAAACACATTCATGCCCAGCAAAGTAGCTCTGGGCCTGGGCACACTTCAATCACTTTGTGCCTTTAAATCATACTACTACTACCACCAGACTTCCAGGCCCAAGAGGTCAAACACAGTCATGCCCAGCAAAGTAGCTCTGGGCCTGGGCACACTTCAATCACTTTGTGCCTTTAAATCATACTACTACTACCAGACTTCCAGGCCCAAGAGTTCAAACACATTCATGCCCAGCAAAGTAGCTCTGGGCCTGGGCACACTTCATTCACTTTGTGCCTTTAAATCATACTACTACTACCACCAGACTTCCAGGGCCAAGAGGTCAACCACAGTCATGCACAGCAAAGTAGCTCTGGGCCTGGGCACACTTCAAGATGTTTGACCCTTTATATAAGCCTAGAAATAGACTTCCAGGCCCAAGAGTTCAAACACATTCATGCCCAGCAAAGTAGCTCTGGGCCTGGGCACACTTCAATCACTTTGTGCCTTTAAATCATACTACTACTACCACCAGACTTCCAGGCCCAAGAGGTCAAACACAGTCATGCCCAGCAAAGTAGCTCTGGGCCTGGGCACACTTCAAGAAGTTTGACCCTTTATATAAGCCTAGAAATAGACTTCCAGAGCCAAGAGGTCAAACACAGTCATGCACAGCAAAGTAGCTCTGGGCCTGGGCACACTTCATTCACTTTGTGCCTTTAAATCATACTACTACTACCACCAGACTTCCAGGCCCAAGAGGTCAAACACATTCATGCCCAGCAAAGTAGCTCTGGGCCTGGGCACACTTCAATCACTTTGTGCCTTTAAATCATACTACTACTACCAGACTTCCAGGCCCAAGAGGTCAAACACAGTCATGCCCAGCAAAGTAGCTCTGGGCCTGGGCACACTTCAATCACTTTGTGCCTTTAAATCATACTACTACTACCAGACTTCCAGGCCCAAGAGTTCAAACACATTCATGCCCAGCAAAGTAGCTCTGGGCCTGGGCACACTTCAAGATGTTTGACCCTGTATATAAGCCTAGAAATAGACTTCCAGAGCCAAGAGGTCAAACACAGTCATGCCCAGCAAAGTAGCTCTGGGCCTGGGCACACTTCATTCACTTTGTGCCTTTAAATCATACTACTACTACCAGACTTCCAGGCCCAAGAGTTCAAACACATTCATGCCCAGCAAAGTAGCTCTGGGCCTGGGCACACTTCAATCACTTTGTGCCTTTAAATCATACTACTACTACCAGACTTCCAGGCCCCAGAGGTCAAACACAGTCATGCCCAGCAAAGTAGCTCTGGGCCTGGGCACACTTCAAGAAGTTTGACCCTTTATATAAGCCTAGAAATAGACTTCCAGAGCCAAGAGGTCAAACACAGTCATGCCCAGCAAAGTAGCTCTGGGCCTGGGCACACTTCATTCACTTTGTACCTTTAAATCATACTACTACTACCAGACTTCCAGGCCCAAGACGTCAAACACAGTCATGCCCAGCAAAGTAGCTCTGGGCCTGGGCACACTTCATTCACTTTGTACCTTTAAATCATACTACTACTACTACTACTACTACTACTACTACTACTACTACCAGACTTCCAGGCCCAAGAGTTCAAACACATTCATGCCCAGCAAAGTAGCTCTGGGCCTGGGCACACTTCAATCACTTTGTGCCTTTAAATCATACTACTACTACCACCAGACTTCCAGGCCCAAGAGGTCAAACACAGTCATGCCCAGCAAAGTAGCTCTGGGCCTGGGCACACTTCAATCACTTTGTGCCTTTAAATCATACTACTACTACCACCAGACTTCCAGGCCCAAGAGGTCAAACACAGTCATGCCCAGCAAAGTAGCTCTGGGCCTGGGCACACTTCAATCACTTTGTGCCTTTAAATCATACTACTACTACCAGACTTCCAGGCCCAAGAGTTCAAACACATTCATGCCCAGCAAAGTAGCTCTGGGCCTGGGCACACTTCAAGATGTTTGACCCTTTATATAAGCCTAGAAATAGACTTCCAGGCCCAAGAGGTCAAACACAGTCATGCCCAGCAAAGTAGCTCTGGGCCTGGGCACACTTCATTCACTTTGTACCTTTAAATCATACTACTACTACTACTACTACTACTACTACTACTACTACTACCAGACTTCCAGGCCCAAGAGGTCAAACACAGTCATGCCCAGCAAAGTAGCTCTGGGCCTGGGCACACTTCATTCACTTTGTGCCTTTAAATCATACTACTACTACCACCAGAATTCCAGGGCCAAGAGGTCACACAGTCATACACAGCAAAGTAGCTCTGGGCCTGGGCACACTTCAAGAAGTTTGACCCTTTATATAAGCCTAGAAATAGACTTCCAGGCCCAAGAGGTCAAACACAGTCATGCCCAGCAAAGTAGCTCTGGGCCTGGGCACACTTCATTCACTTTGTACCTTTAAATCATACTACTACTACTACTACTACTACTACTACCAGACTTCCAGGCCCAAGAGGTCAAACACAGTCATGCCCAGCAAAGTAGCTCTGGGCCTGGGCACACTGCAATCACTTTGTGCCTTTAAATCATACTACTACTACCACCAGACTTCCAGGGCCAAGAGGTCAAACACATTCATGCCCAGCAAAGTAGCTCTGGGCCTGGGCACACTTCAATCACTTTGTGCCTTTAAATCATACTACTACTACTACCAGACTTCCAGGCCCAAGAGGTCAAACACAGTCATGCCCAGCAAAGTAGCTCTGGGCCTGGGCACACTTCATTCACTTTGTGCCTTTAAATCATACTACTACTACCACCACCAGACTTCCAGGGCCAAGAGGTCAACCACAGTCATGCACAGCAAAGTAGCTCTGGGCCTGGGCACACTTCAAGATGTTTGACCCTTTATATAAGCCTAGAAATAGACTTCCAGGCCCAAGAGTTCAAACACAGTCATGCACAGCAAAGTAGCTCTGGGCCTGGGCACACTTCATTCACTTTGTACCTTTAAATCATACTACTACTACCACCAGACTTCCAGGCCCAAGAGGTCAAACACATTCATGCCCAGCAAAGTAGCTCTGGGCCTGGGCACACTTCAATCACTTTGTGCCTTTAAATCATACTACTACTACCAGACTTCCAGGCCCAAGAGGTCAAACATAGTCATGCCCAGCAAAGTAGCTCTGGGCCTGGGCACACTTCAATCACTTTGTGCCTTTAAATCATACTACTACTACCAGACTTCCAGGCCCAAGACGTCAAACACAGTCATGCCCAGCAAAGTAGCTCTGGGCCTGGGCACACTTCATTCACTTTGTGCCTTTAAATCATACTACTACTACCACCAGACTTCCAGGGCCAAGAGGTCAACCACAGTCATGCACAGCAAAGTAGCTCTGGGCCTGGGCACAATTCAAGATGTTTGACCCTTTATATAAGCCTAGAAATAGACTTCCAGGCCCAAGAGTTCAAACACAGTCATTCACAGCAAAGTAGCTCTGGGCCTGGGCACACTTCATTCACTTTGTACCTTTAAATCATACTACTACTACCACCAGACTTCCAGGCCCAAGAGGTCAAACACATTCATGCCCAGCAAAGTAGCTCTGGGCCTGGGCACACTTCAATCACTTTGTGCCTTTAAATCATACTACTACTACCAGACTTCCAGGCCCAAGAGGTCAAACACATTCATGCCCAGCAAAGTAGCTCTGGGCCTGGGCACACTTCAATCACTTTGTGCCTTTAAATCATACTACTACTACTACCAGACTTCCAGACCCAAGAGGTCAAACACAGTCATGCCCAGCAAAGTAGCTCTGGGCCTGGGCACACTTCAAGAAGTTTGACCCTTTATATAAGCCTAGAAATAGACTTCCAGGCCCAAGAGGTCAAACACATTCATGCCCAGCAAAGTAGCTCTGGGCCTGGGCACACTTCAATCACTTTGTGCCTTTAAATCATACTACTACTACCAGACTTCCAGGCCCAAGAGGTCAAACACAGTCATGCCCAGCAAAGTAGCTCTGGGCCTGGGCACACTTCATTCACTTTGTGCCTTTAAATCATACTACTACTACCACCAGAATTCCAGGGCCAAGAGGTCACACAGTCATACACAGCAAAGTAGCTCTGGGCCTGGGCACACTTCAAGAAGTTTGACCCTTTATATAAGCCTAGAAATAGACTTCCAGAGCCAAGAGGTCAAACACAGTCATGCACAGCAAAGTAGCTCTGGGCCTGGGCACACTTCAAGCACTTTGTGCCTTTAAATCATACTACTACTACTACTACTACTACTACTACTACTACTACTACTACTACCAGACTTCCAGGCCCAAGAGGTCAAACACATTCATGCCCAGCAAAGTAGCTCTGGGCCTGGGCACACTTCAATCACTTTGTGCCTTTAAATCATACTACTACTACCACCAGACTTCCAGGGCCAAGAGGTCAACCACAGTCATGCACAGCAAAGTAGCTCTGGGCCTGGGCACACTTCAAGATGTTTGACCCTTTATATAAGCCTAGAAATAGACTTCCAGGCCCAAGAGTTCAAACACAGTCATGCACAGCAAAGTAGCTCTGGGCCTGGGCACACTTCATTCACTTTGTACCTTTAAATCATACTACTACTACCACCAGACTTCCAGGCCCAAGAGGTCAAACACATTCATGCCCAGCAAAGTAGCTCTGGGCCTGGGCACACTTCAATCACTTTGTGCCTTTAAATCATACTACTACTACCACCAGACTTCCAGGCCCTGGAGGTCACACCTTCATGCCTAGCAAGGTTGCTTTACACCTGCGCACACTTCAGACCGTTTCACTCTTTTAATCATTCAAAGTACCACATTTCCAGACCCAAGAGGTCACAGAATCATACCCAGCAAAGTAGCTCTGGGCCTGGGCACACTTCAATCACTTTGTGCCTTTAAATCATACTACTACTACCAGACTTCCAGGCCCCAGAGGTCAAACACAGTCATGCCCAGCAAAGTAGCTCTGGGCCTGGGCACACTTCAAGAAGTTTGACCCTTTATATAAGCCTAGAAATAGACTTCCAGAGCCAAGAGGTCAAACACAGTCATGCACAGCAAAGTAGCTCTGGGCCTGGGCACACTTCATTCACTTTGTACCTTTAAATCATACTACTACTACCAGACTTCCAGGCCCAAGAGTTCAAACACATTCATGCCCAGCAAAGTAGCTCTGGGCCTGGGCACACTTCAATCACTTTGTGTCTTTAAATCATACTACTACTACCAGACTTCCAGGCCCCAGAGGTCAAACACAGTCATGCCCAGCAAAGTAGCTCTGGGCCTGGGCACACTTCAAGAAGTTTGACCCTTTATATAAGCCTAGAAATAGACTTTCAGGCCCAAGAGGTCAAACACAGTCATGCCCAGCAAAGTAGCTGTGGGCCTGGGCACACTTCATTCACTTTGTACCTTTAAATCATACTACTACTACTACTACTACTACTACTACTACTACTACTACTACTACTACCAGACTTCCAGGCCCAAGAGGTCAAACACAGTCATGCCCAGCAAAGTAGCTCTGGGCCTGGGCACACTTCAAGAAGTTTGACCCTTTATATAAGCCTAGAAATAGACTTCCAGGCCCAAGAGTTCAAACACATTCATGCCCAGCAAAGTAGCTCTGGGCCTGGGCACACTTCAATCACTTTGTGCCTTTAAATCATACTACTACTACCACCAGACTTCCAGGCCCAAGAGGTCAAACACAGTCATGCCCAGCAAAGTAGCTCTGGGCCTGGGCACACTTCAATCACTTTGTGCCTTTAAATCATACTACTACTACCAGACTTCCAGGCCCAAGAGTTCAAACACATTCATGCCCAGCAAAGTAGCTCTGGGCCTGGGCACACTTCATTCACTTTGTGCCTTTAAATCATACTACTACTACCACCAGACTTCCAGGGCCAAGAGGTCAACCACAGTCATGCACAGCAAAGTAGCTCTGGGCCTGGGCACACTTCAAGATGTTTGACCCTTTATATAAGCCTAGAAATAGACTTCCAGGCCCAAGAGTTCAAACACATTCATGCCCAGCAAAGTAGCTCTGGGCCTGGGCACACTTCAATCACTTTGTGCCTTTAAATCATACTACTACTACCACCAGACTTCCAGGCCCAAGAGGTCAAACACAGTCATGCCCAGCAAAGTAGCTCTGGGCCTGGGCACACTTCATTCACTTTGTGCCTTTAAATCATACTACTACTACTACTACTACTACTACTACTACTACTACTACCAGACTTCCAGGCCCAAGAGTTCAAACACATTCATGCCCAGCAAAGTAGCTCTGGGCCTGGGCACACTTCAATCACTTTGTGCCTTTAAATCATACTACTACTACCACCAGACTTCCAGGCCCAAGAGGTCAAACACAGTCATGCCCAGCAAAGTAGCTCTGGGCCTGGGCACACTTCAATCACTTTGTGCCTTTAAATCATACTACTACTACCACCAGACTTCCAGGCCCAAGAGGTCAAACACAGTCATGCCCAGCAAAGTAGCTCTGGGCCTGGGCACACTTCAATCACTTTGTGCCTTTAAATCATACTACTACTACCAGACTTCCAGGCCCAAGAGTTCAAACACATTCATGCCCAGCAAAGTAGCTCTGGGCCTGGGCACACTTCAAGATGTTTGACCCTTTATATAAGCCTAGAAATAGACTTCCAGGCCCAAGAGGTCAAACACAGTCATGCCCAGCAAAGTAGCTCTGGGCCTGGGCACACTTCATTCACTTTGTACCTTTAAATCATACTACTACTACTACTACTACTACTACTACTACTACTACTACCAGACTTCCAGGCCCAAGAGGTCAAACACAGTCATGCCCAGCAAAGTAGCTCTGGGCCTGGGCACACTTCATTCACTTTGTGCCTTTAAATCATACTACTACTACCACCAGAATTCCAGGGCCAAGAGGTCACACAGTCATACACAGCAAAGTAGCTCTGGGCCTGGGCACACTTCAAGAAGTTTGACCCTTTATATAAGCCTAGAAATAGACTTCCAGGCCCAAGAGGTCAAACACAGTCATGCCCAGCAAAGTAGCTCTGGGCCTGGGCACACTTCATTCACTTTGTACCTTTAAATCATACTACTACTACTACTACTACTACTACTACCAGACTTCCAGGCCCAAGAGGTCAAACACAGTCATGCCCAGCAAAGTAGCTCTGGGCCTGGGCACACTGCAATCACTTTGTGCCTTTAAATCATACTACTACTACCACCAGACTTCCAGGGCCAAGAGGTCACACAGTCATGCACAGCAAAGTAGCTCTGGGCCTGGGCACACTTCAAGAAGTTTGACCATTTATATAAGCCTAGAAATAGACTTCCAGGCCCAAGAGGTCAAACACAGTCATGCACAGCAAAGTAGCTCTGGGCCTGGGCTCACTTCATTCACTTTGTACCTTTAAATCATACTACTACTACCAGACTTCCAGGCCCAAGAGTTCAAACACATTCATGCCCAGCAAAGTAGCTCTGGGCCTGGGCACACTTCAATCACTTTGTGCCTTTAAATCATACTACTACTACCAGACTTCCAGGCCCAAGAGGTCAAACACAGTCATGCCCAGCAAAGTAGCTCTGGGCCTGGGCACACTTCATTCACTTTGTGCCTTTAAATCATACTACTACTACCACCAGAATTCCAGGGCCAAGAGGTCACACAGTCATACACAGCAAAGTAGCTCTGGGCCTGGGCACACTTCAAGAAGTTTGACCCTTTATATAAGCCTAGAAATAGACTTCCAGAGCCAAGAGGTCAAACACAGTCATGCACAGCAAAGTAGCTCTGGGCCTGGGCACACTTCAAGAAGTTTGACCCTTTATATAAGCCTAGAAATAGACTTCCAGGCCCAAGAGGTCAAACACAGTCATGCCCAGCAAAGTAGCTCTGGGCCTGGGCACACTTCATTCACTTTGTACCTTTAAATCATACTACTACTACTACTACTACTACTACTACTACTACTACTACCAGACTTCCAGGCCCAAGAGGTCAAACACAGTCATGCCCAGCAAAGTAGCTCTGGGCCTGGGCACACTTCATTCACTTTGTACCTTTAAATCATACTACTACTACTACTACTACCACCAGAATTCCAGGGCCAAGAGGTCACACAGTCATACACAGCAAAGTAGCTCTGGGCCTGGGCACACTTCAAGAAGTTTGTCCCTTTATATAAGCCTAGAAATAGACTTCCAGGCCCAAGAGTTCAAACACATTCATGCCCAGCAAAGTAGCTCTGGGCCTGGGCACACTTCAATCACTTTGTGCCTTTAAATCATACTACTACTACCAGACTTCCAGGCCCAAGAGGTCAAACACAGTCATGCCCAGCAAAGTAGCTCTGGGCCTGGGCACACTTCATTCACTTTGTGCCTTTAAATCATACTACTACTACTACCACCAGAATTCCAGGGCCAAGAGGTCACACAGTCATACACAGCAAAGTAGCTCTGGGCCTGGGCACACTTCAAGAAGTTTGACCCTTTATATAAGCCTAGAAATAGACTTCCAGAGCCAAGAGGTCAAACACAGTCATGCACAGCAAAGTAGCTCTGGGCCTGGGCACACTTCATTCACTTTGTGCCTTTAAATCATACTACTACTACCAGACTTCCAGGCCCAAGAGTTCAAACACATTCATGCCCAGCAAAGTAGCTCTGGGCCTGGGCACACTTCATTCACTTTGTGCCTTTAAATCATACTACTACTACCACCAGACTTCCAGGGCCAAGAGGTCAACCACAGTCATGCACAGCAAAGTAGCTCTGGGCCTGGGCACACTTCAAGATGTTTGACCCTTTATATAAGCCTAGAAATAGACTTCCAGGCCCAAGAGTTCAAACACAGTCATGCACAGCAAAGTAGCTCTGGGCCTGGGCACACTTCATTCACTTTGTACCTTTAAATCATACTACTACTACCAGACTTCCAGGCCCAAGAGTTCAAACACATTCATGCCCAGCAAAGTAGCTCTGGGCCTGGGCACACTTCAATCACTTTGTGCCTTTAAATCATACTACTACTACTACTACTACCAGACTTCCAGGCCCAAGAGGTCAAACACAGTCATGCCCAGCAAAGTAGCTCTGGGCCTGGGCACACTTCATTCACTTTGTACCTTTAAATCATACTACTACTACTACTACTACCACCAGAATTCCAGGGCCAAGAGGTCACACAGTCATACACAGCAAAGTAGCTCTGGGCCTGGGCACACTTCAAGAAGTTTGTCCCTTTATATAAGCCTAGAAATAGACTTCCAGGCCCAAGAGTTCAAACACATTCATGCCCAGCAAAGTAGCTCTGGGCCTGGGCACACTTCAATCACTTTGTGCCTTTAAATCATACTACTACTACCAGACTTCCAGGCCCAAGAGGTCAAACACAGTCATGCCCAGCAAAGTAGCTCTGGGCCTGGGCACACTTCATTCACTTTGTGCCTTTAAATCATACTACTACTACCACCAGAATTCCAGGGCCAAGAGGTCACACAGTCATACACAGCAAAGTAGCTCTGGGCCTGGGCACACTTCAAGAAGTTTGACCCTTTATATAAGCCTAGAAATAGACTTCCAGAGCCAAGAGGTCAAACACAGTCATGCACAGCAAAGTAGCTCTGGGCCTGGGCACACTTCAAGCACTTTGTGCCTTTAAATCATACTACTACTACTACTACTACTACTACTACTACTACTACTACCAGACTTCCAGGCCCAAGAGTTCAAACACATTCATGCCCAGCAAAGTAGCTCTGGGCCTGGGCACACTTCATTCACTTTGTGCCTTTAAATCATACTACTACTACCACCAGACTTCCAGGGCCAAGAGGTCAACCACAGTCATGCACAGCAAAGTAGCTCTGGGCCTGGGCACACTTCAAGATGTTTGACCCTTTATATAAGCCTAGAAATAGACTTCCAGGCCCAAGAGTTCAAACACAGTCATGCACAGCAAAGTAGCTCTGGGCCTGGGCACACTTCATTCACTTTGTACCTTTAAATCATACTACTACTACCACCAGACTTCCAGGCCCAAGAGGTCAAACACATTCATGCCCAGCAAAGTAGCTCTGGGCCTGGGCACACTTCAATCACTTTGTGCCTTTAAATCATACTACTACTACCACCAGACTTCCAGGCCCTGGAGGTCACACCTTCATGCCTAGCAAGGTTGCTTTACACCTGCGCACACTTCAGACCGTTTCACTCTTTTAATCATTCAAAGTACCACATTTCCAGACCCAAGAGGTCACAGAATCATACCCAGCAAAGTAGCTCTGGGCCTGGGCACACTTCAATCACTTTGTGCCTTTAAATCATACTACTACTACCAGACTTCCAGGCCCCAGAGGTCAAACACAGTCATGCCCAGCAAAGTAGCTCTGGGCCTGGGCACACTTCAAGAAGTTTGACCCTTTATATAAGCCTAGAAATAGACTTCCAGAGCCAAGAGGTCAAACACAGTCATGCACAGCAAAGTAGCTCTGGGCCTGGGCACACTTCATTCACTTTGTACCTTTAAATCATACTACTACTACCAGACTTCCAGGCCCAAGAGTTCAAACACATTCATGCCCAGCAAAGTAGCTCTGGGCCTGGGCACACTTCAATCACTTTGTGTCTTTAAATCATACTACTACTACCAGACTTCCAGGCCCCAGAGGTCAAACACAGTCATGCCCAGCAAAGTAGCTCTGGGCCTGGGCACACTTCAAGAAGTTTGACCCTTTATATAAGCCTAGAAATAGACTTTCAGGCCCAAGAGGTCAAACACAGTCATGCCCAGCAAAGTAGCTGTGGGCCTGGGCACACTTCATTCACTTTGTACCTTTAAATCATACTACTACTACTACTACTACTACTACTACTACTACTACTACTACTACTACCAGACTTCCAGGCCCAAGAGGTCAAACACAGTCATGCCCAGCAAAGTAGCTCTGGGCCTGGGCACACTTCAAGAAGTTTGACCCTTTATATAAGCCTAGAAATAGACTTCCAGGCCCAAGAGTTCAAACACATTCATGCCCAGCAAAGTAGCTCTGGGCCTGGGCACACTTCAATCACTTTGTGCCTTTAAATCATACTACTACTACCACCAGACTTCCAGGCCCAAGAGGTCAAACACAGTCATGCCCAGCAAAGTAGCTCTGGGCCTGGGCACACTTCAATCACTTTGTGCCTTTAAATCATACTACTACTACCAGACTTCCAGGCCCAAGAGTTCAAACACATTCATGCCCAGCAAAGTAGCTCTGGGCCTGGGCACACTTCATTCACTTTGTGCCTTTAAATCATACTACTACTACCACCAGACTTCCAGGGCCAAGAGGTCAACCACAGTCATGCACAGCAAAGTAGCTCTGGGCCTGGGCACACTTCAAGATGTTTGACCCTTTATATAAGCCTAGAAATAGACTTCCAGGCCCAAGAGTTCAAACACATTCATGCCCAGCAAAGTAGCTCTGGGCCTGGGCACACTTCAATCACTTTGTGCCTTTAAATCATACTACTACTACCACCAGACTTCCAGGCCCAAGAGGTCAAACACAGTCATGCCCAGCAAAGTAGCTCTGGGCCTGGGCACACTTCAATCACTTTGTGCCTTTAAATCATACTACTACTACCAGACTTCCAGGCCCAAGAGTTCAAACACATTCATGCCCAGCAAAGTAGCTCTGGGCCTGGGCACACTTCAAGATGTTTGACCCTTTATATAAGCCTAGAAATAGACTTCCAGGCCCAAGAGGTCAAACACAGTCATGCCCAGCAAAGTAGCTCTGGGCCTGGGCACACTTCATTCACTTTGTACCTTTAAATCATACTACTACTACTACTACTACTACTACTACTACTACTACTACTACCAGACTTCCAGGCCCAAGAGGTCAAACACAGTCATGCCCAGCAAAGTAGCTCTGGGCCTGGGCACACTTCATTCACTTTGTGCCTTTAAATCATACTACTACTACCACCAGAATTCCAGGGCCAAGAGGTCACACAGTCATACACAGCAAAGTAGCTCTGGGCCTGGGCACACTTCAAGAAGTTTGACCCTTTATATAAGCCTAGAAATAGACTTCCAGGCCCAAGAGGTCAAACACAGTCATGCCCAGCAAAGTAGCTCTGGGCCTGGGCACACTTCATTCACTTTGTACCTTTAAATCATACTACTACTACTACTACTACTACTACTACTACTACCAGACTTCCAGGCCCAAGAGGTCAAACACAGTCATGCCCAGCAAAGTAGATCTGGGCCTGGGCACACTTCAAGAAGTTTGACCCTTTATATAAGCCTAGAAATAGACTTTCAGGCCCAAGAGGTCAAACACAGTCATGCCCAGCAAAGTAGCTGTGGGCCTGGGCACACTTCATTCACTTTGTACCTTTAAATCATACTACTACTACTACTACTACTACTACTACTACTACTACTACTACTACTACTACCAGACTTCCAGGCCCAAGAGGTCAAACACAGTCATGCCCAGCAAAGTAGCTCTGGGCCTGGGCACACTTCAAGAAGTTTGACCCTTTATATAAGCCTAGAAATAGACTTCCAGGCCCAAGAGTTCAAACACATTCATGCCCAGCAAAGTAGCTCTGGGCCTGGGCACACTTCAATCACTTTGTGCCTTTAAATCATACTACTACTACCACCAGACTTCCAGGCCCAAGAGGTCAAACACAGTCATGCCCAGCAAAGTAGCTCTGGGCCTGGGCACACTTCAATCACTTTGTGCCTTTAAATCATACTACTACTACCAGACTTCCAGGCCCAAGAGTTCAAACACATTCATGCCCAGCAAAGTAGCTCTGGGCCTGGGTACACTTCATTCACTTTGTGCCTTTAAATCATACTACTACTACCACCAGACTTCCAGGGCCAAGAGGTTAACCACAGTCATGCACAGCAAAGTAGCTCTGGGCCTGGGCACACTTCAAGATGTTTGACCCTTTATATAAGCCTAGAAATAGACTTCCAGGCCCAAGAGTTCAAACACATTCATGCCCAGCAAAGTAGCTCTGGGCCTGGGCACACTTCAATCACTTTGTGCCTTTAAATCATACTACTACTACCACCAGACTTCCAGGCCCAAGAGGTCAAACACAGTCATGCCCAGCAAAGTAGCTCTGGGCCTGGGCACACTTCAAGAAGTTTGACCCTTTATATAAGCCTAGAAATAGACTTCCAGAGCCAAGAGGTCAAACACAGTCATGCACAGCAAAGTAGCTCTGGGCCTGGGCACACTTCATTCACTTTGTGCCTTTAAATCATACTACTACTACCACCAGACTTCCAGGCCCAAGAGGTCAAACACATTCATGCCCAGCAAAGTAGCTCTGGGCCTGGGCACACTTCAATCACTTTGTGCCTTTAAATCATACTACTACTACCAGACTTCCAGGCCCAAGAGGTCAAACACAGTCATGCCCAGCAAAGTAGCTCTGGGCCTGGGCACACTTCAATCACTTTGTGCCTTTAAATCATACTACTACTACCAGACTTCCAGGCCCAAGAGTTCAAACACATTCATGCCCAGCAAAGTAGCTCTGGGCCTGGGCACACTTCAAGATGTTTGACCCTGTATATAAGCCTAGAAATAGACTTCCAGAGCCAAGAGGTCAAACACAGTCATGCCCAGCAAAGTAGCTCTGGGCCTGGGCACACTTCATTCACTTTGTGCCTTTAAATCATACTACTACTACCAGACTTCCAGGCCCAAGAGTTCAAACACATTCATGCCCAGCAAAGTAGCTCTGGGCCTGGGCACACTTCAATCACTTTGTGCCTTTAAATCATACTACTACTACCAGACTTCCAGGCCCCAGAGGTCAAACACAGTCATGCCCAGCAAAGTAGCTCTGGGCCTGGGCACACTTCAAGAAGTTTGACCCTTTATATAAGCCTAGAAATAGACTTCCAGAGCCAAGAGGTCAAACACAGTCATGCCCAGCAAAGTAGCTCTGGGCCTGGGCACACTTCATTCACTTTGTACCTTTAAATCATACTACTACTACCAGACTTCCAGGCCCAAGACGTCAAACACAGTCATGCCCAGCAAAGTAGCTCTGGGCCTGGGCACACTTCATTCACTTTGTACCTTTAAATCATACTACTACTACTACTACTACTACTACTACTACTACTACTACTACTACCAGACTTCCAGGCCCAAGAGTTCAAACACATTCATGCCCAGCAAAGTAGCTCTGGGCCTGGGCACACTTCAATCACTTTGTGCCTTTAAATCATACTACTACTACCACCAGACTTCCAGGCCCAAGAGGTCAAACACAGTCATGCCCAGCAAAGTAGCTCTGGGCCTGGGCACACTTCAATCACTTTGTGCCTTTAAATCATACTACTACTACCACCAGACTTCCAGGCCCAAGAGGTCAAACACAGTCATGCCCAGCAAAGTAGCTCTGGGCCTGGGCACACTTCAATCACTTTGTGCCTTTAAATCATACTACTACTACCAGACTTCCAGGCCCAAGAGTTCAAACACATTCATGCCCAGCAAAGTAGCTCTGGGCCTGGGCACACTTCAAGATGTTTGACCCTTTATATAAGCCTAGAAATAGACTTCCAGGCCCAAGAGGTCAAACACAGTCATGCCCAGCAAAGTAGCTCTGGGCCTGGGCACACTTCATTCACTTTGTACCTTTAAATCATACTACTACTACTACTACTACTACTACTACTACTACTACTACCAGACTTCCAGGCCCAAGAGGTCAAACACAGTCATGCCCAGCAAAGTAGCTCTGGGCCTGGGCACACTTCATTCACTTTGTGCCTTTAAATCATACTACTACTACCACCAGAATTCCAGGGCCAAGAGGTCACACAGTCATACACAGCAAAGTAGCTCTGGGCCTGGGCACACTTCAAGAAGTTTGACCCTTTATATAAGCCTAGAAATAGACTTCCAGGCCCAAGAGGTCAAACACAGTCATGCCCAGCAAAGTAGCTCTGGGCCTGGGCACACTTCATTCACTTTGTACCTTTAAATCATACTACTACTACTACTACTACTACTACTACCAGACTTCCAGGCCCAAGAGGTCAAACACAGTCATGCCCAGCAAAGTAGCTCTGGGCCTGGGCACACTGCAATCACTTTGTGCCTTTAAATCATACTACTACTACCACCAGACTTCCAGGGCCAAGAGGTCAAACACATTCATGCCCAGCAAAGTAGCTCTGGGCCTGGGCACACTTCAATCACTTTGTGCCTTTAAATCATACTACTACTACCAGACTTCCAGGCCCAAGAGGTCAAACACAGTCATGCCCAGCAAAGTAGCTCTGGGCCTGGGCACACTTCATTCACTTTGTGCCTTTAAATCATACTACTACTACCACCACCAGACTTCCAGGGCCAAGAGGTCAACCACAGTCATGCACAGCAAAGTAGCTCTGGGCCTGGGCACACTTCAAGATGTTTGACCCTTTATATAAGCCTAGAAATAGACTTCCAGGCCCAAGAGTTCAAACACAGTCATGCACAGCAAAGTAGCTCTGGGCCTGGGCACACTTCATTCACTTTGTACCTTTAAATCATACTACTACTACCACCAGACTTCCAGGCCCAAGAGGTCAAACACATTCATGCCCAGCAAAGTAGCTCTGGGCCTGGGCACACTTCAATCACTTTGTGCCTTTAAATCATACTACTACTACCAGACTTCCAGGCCCAAGAGGTCAAACATAGTCATGCCCAGCAAAGTAGCTCTGGGCCTGGGCACACTTCAATCACTTTGTGCCTTTAAATCATACTACTACTACCAGACTTCCAGGCCCAAGACGTCAAACACAGTCATGCCCAGCAAAGTAGCTCTGGGCCTGGGCACACTTCATTCACTTTGTGCCTTTAAATCATACTACTACTACCACCAGACTTCCAGGGCCAAGAGGTCAACCACAGTCATGCACAGCAAAGTAGCTCTGGGCCTGGGCACAATTCAAGATGTTTGACCCTTTATATAAGCCTAGAAATAGACTTCCAGGCCCAAGAGTTCAAACACAGTCATTCACAGCAAAGTAGCTCTGGGCCTGGGCACACTTCATTCACTTTGTACCTTTAAATCATACTACTACTACCACCAGACTTCCAGGCCCAAGAGGTCAAACACATTCATGCCCAGCAAAGTAGCTCTGGGCCTGGGCACACTTCAATCACTTTGTGCCTTTAAATCATACTACTACTACCAGACTTCCAGGCCCAAGAGGTCAAACACATTCATGCCCAGCAAAGTAGCTCTGGGCCTGGGCACACTTCAATCACTTTGTGCCTTTAAATCATACTACTACTACTACCAGACTTCCAGACCCAAGAGGTCAAACACAGTCATGCCCAGCAAAGTAGCTCTGGGCCTGGGCACACTTCAAGAAGTTTGACCCTTTATATAAGCCTAGAAATAGACTTCCAGGCCCAAGAGGTCAAACACATTCATGCCCAGCAAAGTAGCTCTGGGCCTGGGCACACTTCAATCACTTTGTGCCTTTAAATCATACTACTACTACCAGACTTCCAGGCCCAAGAGGTCAAACACAGTCATGCCCAGCAAAGTAGCTCTGGGCCTGGGCACACTTCATTCACTTTGTGCCTTTAAATCATACTACTACTACCACCAGAATTCCAGGGCCAAGAGGTCACACAGTCATACACAGCAAAGTAGCTCTGGGCCTGGGCACACTTCAAGAAGTTTGACCCTTTATATAAGCCTAGAAATAGACTTCCAGAGCCAAGAGGTCAAACACAGTCATGCACAGCAAAGTAGCTCTGGGCCTGGGCACACTTCAAGCACTTTGTGCCTTTAAATCATACTACTACTACTACTACTACTACTACTACTACTACTACTACTACTACCAGACTTCCAGGCCCAAGAGGTCAAACACATTCATGCCCAGCAAAGTAGCTCTGGGCCTGGGCACACTTCAATCACTTTGTGCCTTTAAATCATACTACTACTACCACCAGACTTCCAGGGCCAAGAGGTCAACCACAGTCATGCACAGCAAAGTAGCTCTGGGCCTGGGCACACTTCAAGATGTTTGACCCTTTATATAAGCCTAGAAATAGACTTCCAGGCCCAAGAGTTCAAACACAGTCATGCACAGCAAAGTAGCTCTGGGCCTGGGCACACTTCATTCACTTTGTACCTTTAAATCATACTACTACTACCACCAGACTTCCAGGCCCAAGAGGTCAAACACATTCATGCCCAGCAAAGTAGCTCTGGGCCTGGGCACACTTCAATCACTTTGTGCCTTTAAATCATACTACTACTACCACCAGACTTCCAGGCCCTGGAGGTCACACCTTCATGCCTAGCAAGGTTGCTTTACACCTGCGCACACTTCAGACCGTTTCACTCTTTTAATCATTCAAAGTACCACATTTCCAGACCCAAGAGGTCACAGAATCATACCCAGCAAAGTAGCTCTGGGCCTGGGCACACTTCAATCACTTTGTGCCTTTAAATCATACTACTACTACCAGACTTCCAGGCCCCAGAGGTCAAACACAGTCATGCCCAGCAAAGTAGCTCTGGGCCTGGGCACACTTCAAGAAGTTTGACCCTTTATATAAGCCTAGAAATAGACTTCCAGAGCCAAGAGGTCAAACACAGTCATGCACAGCAAAGTAGCTCTGGGCCTGGGCACACTTCATTCACTTTGTACCTTTAAATCATACTACTACTACCAGACTTCCAGGCCCAAGAGTTCAAACACATTCATGCCCAGCAAAGTAGCTCTGGGCCTGGGCACACTTCAATCACTTTGTGTCTTTAAATCATACTACTACTACCAGACTTCCAGGCCCCAGAGGTCAAACACAGTCATGCCCAGCAAAGTAGCTCTGGGCCTGGGCACACTTCAAGAAGTTTGACCCTTTATATAAGCCTAGAAATAGACTTTCAGGCCCAAGAGGTCAAACACAGTCATGCCCAGCAAAGTAGCTGTGGGCCTGGGCACACTTCATTCACTTTGTACCTTTAAATCATACTACTACTACTACTACTACTACTACTACTACTACTACTACTACTACTACCAGACTTCCAGGCCCAAGAGGTCAAACACAGTCATGCCCAGCAAAGTAGCTCTGGGCCTGGGCACACTTCAAGAAGTTTGACCCTTTATATAAGCCTAGAAATAGACTTCCAGGCCCAAGAGTTCAAACACATTCATGCCCAGCAAAGTAGCTCTGGGCCTGGGCACACTTCAATCACTTTGTGCCTTTAAATCATACTACTACTACCACCAGACTTCCAGGCCCAAGAGGTCAAACACAGTCATGCCCAGCAAAGTAGCTCTGGGCCTGGGCACACTTCAATCACTTTGTGCCTTTAAATCATACTACTACTACCAGACTTCCAGGCCCAAGAGTTCAAACACATTCATGCCCAGCAAAGTAGCTCTGGGCCTGGGCACACTTCATTCACTTTGTGCCTTTAAATCATACTACTACTACCACCAGACTTCCAGGGCCAAGAGGTCAACCACAGTCATGCACAGCAAAGTAGCTCTGGGCCTGGGCACACTTCAAGATGTTTGACCCTTTATATAAGCCTAGAAATAGACTTCCAGGCCCAAGAGTTCAAACACATTCATGCCCAGCAAAGTAGCTCTGGGCCTGGGCACACTTCAATCACTTTGTGCCTTTAAATCATACTACTACTACCACCAGACTTCCAGGCCCAAGAGGTCAAACACAGTCATGCCCAGCAAAGTAGCTCTGGGCCTGGGCACACTTCATTCACTTTGTGCCTTTAAATCATACTACTACTACTACTACTACTACTACTACTACTACTACTACCAGACTTCCAGGCCCAAGAGTTCAAACACATTCATGCCCAGCAAAGTAGCTCTGGGCCTGGGCACACTTCAATCACTTTGTGCCTTTAAATCATACTACTACTACCACCAGACTTCCAGGCCCAAGAGGTCAAACACAGTCATGCCCAGCAAAGTAGCTCTGGGCCTGGGCACACTTCAATCACTTTGTGCCTTTAAATCATACTACTACTACCACCAGACTTCCAGGCCCAAGAGGTCAAACACAGTCATGCCCAGCAAAGTAGCTCTGGGCCTGGGCACACTTCAATCACTTTGTGCCTTTAAATCATACTACTACTACCAGACTTCCAGGCCCAAGAGTTCAAACACATTCATGCCCAGCAAAGTAGCTCTGGGCCTGGGCACACTTCAAGATGTTTGACCCTTTATATAAGCCTAGAAATAGACTTCCAGGCCCAAGAGGTCAAACACAGTCATGCCCAGCAAAGTAGCTCTGGGCCTGGGCACACTTCATTCACTTTGTACCTTTAAATCATACTACTACTACTACTACTACTACTACTACTACTACTACTACCAGACTTCCAGGCCCAAGAGGTCAAACACAGTCATGCCCAGCAAAGTAGCTCTGGGCCTGGGCACACTTCATTCACTTTGTGCCTTTAAATCATACTACTACTACCACCAGAATTCCAGGGCCAAGAGGTCACACAGTCATACACAGCAAAGTAGCTCTGGGCCTGGGCACACTTCAAGAAGTTTGACCCTTTATATAAGCCTAGAAATAGACTTCCAGGCCCAAGAGGTCAAACACAGTCATGCCCAGCAAAGTAGCTCTGGGCCTGGGCACACTTCATTCACTTTGTACCTTTAAATCATACTACTACTACTACTACTACTACTACTACCAGACTTCCAGGCCCAAGAGGTCAAACACAGTCATGCCCAGCAAAGTAGCTCTGGGCCTGGGCACACTGCAATCACTTTGTGCCTTTAAATCATACTACTACTACCACCAGACTTCCAGGGCCAAGAGGTCACACAGTCATGCACAGCAAAGTAGCTCTGGGCCTGGGCACACTTCAAGAAGTTTGACCATTTATATAAGCCTAGAAATAGACTTCCAGGCCCAAGAGGTCAAACACAGTCATGCACAGCAAAGTAGCTCTGGGCCTGGGCTCACTTCATTCACTTTGTACCTTTAAATCATACTACTACTACCAGACTTCCAGGCCCAAGAGTTCAAACACATTCATGCCCAGCAAAGTAGCTCTGGGCCTGGGCACACTTCAATCACTTTGTGCCTTTAAATCATACTACTACTACCAGACTTCCAGGCCCAAGAGGTCAAACACAGTCATGCCCAGCAAAGTAGCTCTGGGCCTGGGCACACTTCATTCACTTTGTGCCTTTAAATCATACTACTACTACCACCAGAATTCCAGGGCCAAGAGGTCACACAGTCATACACAGCAAAGTAGCTCTGGGCCTGGGCACACTTCAAGAAGTTTGACCCTTTATATAAGCCTAGAAATAGACTTCCAGAGCCAAGAGGTCAAACACAGTCATGCACAGCAAAGTAGCTCTGGGCCTGGGCACACTTCAAGAAGTTTGACCCTTTATATAAGCCTAGAAATAGACTTCCAGGCCCAAGAGGTCAAACACAGTCATGCCCAGCAAAGTAGCTCTGGGCCTGGGCACACTTCATTCACTTTGTACCTTTAAATCATACTACTACTACTACTACTACTACTACTACTACTACTACTACCAGACTTCCAGGCCCAAGAGGTCAAACACAGTCATGCCCAGCAAAGTAGCTCTGGGCCTGGGCACACTTCATTCACTTTGTACCTTTAAATCATACTACTACTACTACTACTACCACCAGAATTCCAGGGCCAAGAGGTCACACAGTCATACACAGCAAAGTAGCTCTGGGCCTGGGCACACTTCAAGAAGTTTGTCCCTTTATATAAGCCTAGAAATAGACTTCCAGGCCCAAGAGTTCAAACACATTCATGCCCAGCAAAGTAGCTCTGGGCCTGGGCACACTTCAATCACTTTGTGCCTTTAAATCATACTACTACTACCAGACTTCCAGGCCCAAGAGGTCAAACACAGTCATGCCCAGCAAAGTAGCTCTGGGCCTGGGCACACTTCATTCACTTTGTGCCTTTAAATCATACTACTACTACTACCACCAGAATTCCAGGGCCAAGAGGTCACACAGTCATACACAGCAAAGTAGCTCTGGGCCTGGGCACACTTCAAGAAGTTTGACCCTTTATATAAGCCTAGAAATAGACTTCCAGAGCCAAGAGGTCAAACACAGTCATGCACAGCAAAGTAGCTCTGGGCCTGGGCACACTTCATTCACTTTGTGCCTTTAAATCATACTACTACTACCAGACTTCCAGGCCCAAGAGTTCAAACACATTCATGCCCAGCAAAGTAGCTCTGGGCCTGGGCACACTTCATTCACTTTGTGCCTTTAAATCATACTACTACTACCACCAGACTTCCAGGGCCAAGAGGTCAACCACAGTCATGCACAGCAAAGTAGCTCTGGGCCTGGGCACACTTCAAGATGTTTGACCCTTTATATAAGCCTAGAAATAGACTTCCAGGCCCAAGAGTTCAAACACAGTCATGCACAGCAAAGTAGCTCTGGGCCTGGGCACACTTCATTCACTTTGTACCTTTAAATCATACTACTACTACCAGACTTCCAGGCCCAAGAGTTCAAACACATTCATGCCCAGCAAAGTAGCTCTGGGCCTGGGCACACTTCAATCACTTTGTGCCTTTAAATCATACTACTACTACTACTACTACCAGACTTCCAGGCCCAAGAGGTCAAACACAGTCATGCCCAGCAAAGTAGCTCTGGGCCTGGGCACACTTCATTCACTTTGTACCTTTAAATCATACTACTACTACTACTACTACCACCAGAATTCCAGGGCCAAGAGGTCACACAGTCATACACAGCAAAGTAGCTCTGGGCCTGGGCACACTTCAAGAAGTTTGTCCCTTTATATAAGCCTAGAAATAGACTTCCAGGCCCAAGAGTTCAAACACATTCATGCCCAGCAAAGTAGCTCTGGGCCTGGGCACACTTCAATCACTTTGTGCCTTTAAATCATACTACTACTACCAGACTTCCAGGCCCAAGAGGTCAAACACAGTCATGCCCAGCAAAGTAGCTCTGGGCCTGGGCACACTTCATTCACTTTGTGCCTTTAAATCATACTACTACTACCACCAGAATTCCAGGGCCAAGAGGTCACACAGTCATACACAGCAAAGTAGCTCTGGGCCTGGGCACACTTCAAGAAGTTTGACCCTTTATATAAGCCTAGAAATAGACTTCCAGAGCCAAGAGGTCAAACACAGTCATGCACAGCAAAGTAGCTCTGGGCCTGGGCACACTTCAAGCACTTTGTGCCTTTAAATCATACTACTACTACTACTACTACTACTACTACTACTACTACTACCAGACTTCCAGGCCCAAGAGTTCAAACACATTCATGCCCAGCAAAGTAGCTCTGGGCCTGGGCACACTTCATTCACTTTGTGCCTTTAAATCATACTACTACTACCACCAGACTTCCAGGGCCAAGAGGTCAACCACAGTCATGCACAGCAAAGTAGCTCTGGGCCTGGGCACACTTCAAGATGTTTGACCCTTTATATAAGCCTAGAAATAGACTTCCAGGCCCAAGAGTTCAAACACAGTCATGCACAGCAAAGTAGCTCTGGGCCTGGGCACACTTCATTCACTTTGTACCTTTAAATCATACTACTACTACCACCAGACTTCCAGGCCCAAGAGGTCAAACACATTCATGCCCAGCAAAGTAGCTCTGGGCCTGGGCACACTTCAATCACTTTGTGCCTTTAAATCATACTACTACTACCACCAGACTTCCAGGCCCTGGAGGTCACACCTTCATGCCTAGCAAGGTTGCTTTACACCTGCGCACACTTCAGACCGTTTCACTCTTTTAATCATTCAAAGTACCACATTTCCAGACCCAAGAGGTCACAGAATCATACCCAGCAAAGTAGCTCTGGGCCTGGGCACACTTCAATCACTTTGTGCCTTTAAATCATACTACTACTACCAGACTTCCAGGCCCCAGAGGTCAAACACAGTCATGCCCAGCAAAGTAGCTCTGGGCCTGGGCACACTTCAAGAAGTTTGACCCTTTATATAAGCCTAGAAATAGACTTCCAGAGCCAAGAGGTCAAACACAGTCATGCACAGCAAAGTAGCTCTGGGCCTGGGCACACTTCATTCACTTTGTACCTTTAAATCATACTACTACTACCAGACTTCCAGGCCCAAGAGTTCAAACACATTCATGCCCAGCAAAGTAGCTCTGGGCCTGGGCACACTTCAATCACTTTGTGTCTTTAAATCATACTACTACTACCAGACTTCCAGGCCCCAGAGGTCAAACACAGTCATGCCCAGCAAAGTAGCTCTGGGCCTGGGCACACTTCAAGAAGTTTGACCCTTTATATAAGCCTAGAAATAGACTTTCAGGCCCAAGAGGTCAAACACAGTCATGCCCAGCAAAGTAGCTGTGGGCCTGGGCACACTTCATTCACTTTGTACCTTTAAATCATACTACTACTACTACTACTACTACTACTACTACTACTACTACTACTACTACTACCAGACTTCCAGGCCCAAGAGGTCAAACACAGTCATGCCCAGCAAAGTAGCTCTGGGCCTGGGCACACTTCAAGAAGTTTGACCCTTTATATAAGCCTAGAAATAGACTTCCAGGCCCAAGAGTTCAAACACATTCATGCCCAGCAAAGTAGCTCTGGGCCTGGGCACACTTCAATCACTTTGTGCCTTTAAATCATACTACTACTACCACCAGACTTCCAGGCCCAAGAGGTCAAACACAGTCATGCCCAGCAAAGTAGCTCTGGGCCTGGGCACACTTCAATCACTTTGTGCCTTTAAATCATACTACTACTACCAGACTTCCAGGCCCAAGAGTTCAAACACATTCATGCCCAGCAAAGTAGCTCTGGGCCTGGGCACACTTCATTCACTTTGTGCCTTTAAATCATACTACTACTACCACCAGACTTCCAGGGCCAAGAGGTCAACCACAGTCATGCACAGCAAAGTAGCTCTGGGCCTGGGCACACTTCAAGATGTTTGACCCTTTATATAAGCCTAGAAATAGACTTCCAGGCCCAAGAGTTCAAACACATTCATGCCCAGCAAAGTAGCTCTGGGCCTGGGCACACTTCAATCACTTTGTGCCTTTAAATCATACTACTACTACCACCAGACTTCCAGGCCCAAGAGGTCAAACACAGTCATGCCCAGCAAAGTAGCTCTGGGCCTGGGCACACTTCAATCACTTTGTGCCTTTAAATCATACTACTACTACCAGACTTCCAGGCCCAAGAGTTCAAACACATTCATGCCCAGCAAAGTAGCTCTGGGCCTGGGCACACTTCAAGATGTTTGACCCTTTATATAAGCCTAGAAATAGACTTCCAGGCCCAAGAGGTCAAACACAGTCATGCCCAGCAAAGTAGCTCTGGGCCTGGGCACACTTCATTCACTTTGTACCTTTAAATCATACTACTACTACTACTACTACTACTACTACTACTACTACTACTACCAGACTTCCAGGCCCAAGAGGTCAAACACAGTCATGCCCAGCAAAGTAGCTCTGGGCCTGGGCACACTTCATTCACTTTGTGCCTTTAAATCATACTACTACTACCACCAGAATTCCAGGGCCAAGAGGTCACACAGTCATACACAGCAAAGTAGCTCTGGGCCTGGGCACACTTCAAGAAGTTTGACCCTTTATATAAGCCTAGAAATAGACTTCCAGGCCCAAGAGGTCAAACACAGTCATGCCCAGCAAAGTAGCTCTGGGCCTGGGCACACTTCATTCACTTTGTACCTTTAAATCATACTACTACTACTACTACTACTACTACTACTACTACCAGACTTCCAGGCCCAAGAGGTCAAACACAGTCATGCCCAGCAAAGTAGATCTGGGCCTGGGCACACTTCAAGAAGTTTGACCCTTTATATAAGCCTAGAAATAGACTTTCAGGCCCAAGAGGTCAAACACAGTCATGCCCAGCAAAGTAGCTGTGGGCCTGGGCACACTTCATTCACTTTGTACCTTTAAATCATACTACTACTACTACTACTACTACTACTACTACTACTACTACTACTACTACTACCAGACTTCCAGGCCCAAGAGGTCAAACACAGTCATGCCCAGCAAAGTAGCTCTGGGCCTGGGCACACTTCAAGAAGTTTGACCCTTTATATAAGCCTAGAAATAGACTTCCAGGCCCAAGAGTTCAAACACATTCATGCCCAGCAAAGTAGCTCTGGGCCTGGGCACACTTCAATCACTTTGTGCCTTTAAATCATACTACTACTACCACCAGACTTCCAGGCCCAAGAGGTCAAACACAGTCATGCCCAGCAAAGTAGCTCTGGGCCTGGGCACACTTCAATCACTTTGTGCCTTTAAATCATACTACTACTACCAGACTTCCAGGCCCAAGAGTTCAAACACATTCATGCCCAGCAAAGTAGCTCTGGGCCTGGGCACACTTCATTCACTTTGTGCCTTTAAATCATACTACTACTACCACCAGACTTCCAGGGCCAAGAGGTTAACCACAGTCATGCACAGCAAAGTAGCTCTGGGCCTGGGCACACTTCAAGATGTTTGACCCTTTATATAAGCCTAGAAATAGACTTCCAGGCCCAAGAGTTCAAACACATTCATGCCCAGCAAAGTAGCTCTGGGCCTGGGCACACTTCAATCACTTTGTGCCTTTAAATCATACTACTACTACCACCAGACTTCCAGGCCCAAGAGGTCAAACACAGTCATGCCCAGCAAAGTAGCTCTGGGCCTGGGCACACTTCAAGAAGTTTGACCCTTTATATAAGCCTAGAAATAGACTTCCAGAGCCAAGAGGTCAAACACAGTCATGCACAGCAAAGTAGCTCTGGGCCTGGGCACACTTCATTCACTTTGTGCCTTTAAATCATACTACTACTACCACCAGACTTCCAGGCCCAAGAGGTCAAACACATTCATGCCCAGCAAAGTAGCTCTGGGCCTGGGCACACTTCAATCACTTTGTGCCTTTAAATCATACTACTACTACCAGACTTCCAGGCCCAAGAGGTCAAACACAGTCATGCCCAGCAAAGTAGCTCTGGGCCTGGGCACACTTCAATCACTTTGTGCCTTTAAATCATACTACTACTACCAGACTTCCAGGCCCAAGAGTTCAAACACATTCATGCCCAGCAAAGTAGCTCTGGGCCTGGGCACACTTCAAGATGTTTGACCCTGTATATAAGCCTAGAAATAGACTTCCAGAGCCAAGAGGTCAAACACAGTCATGCCCAGCAAAGTAGCTCTGGGCCTGGGCACACTTCATTCACTTTGTGCCTTTAAATCATACTACTACTACCAGACTTCCAGGCCCAAGAGTTCAAACACATTCATGCCCAGCAAAGTAGCTCTGGGCCTGGGCACACTTCAATCACTTTGTGCCTTTAAATCATACTACTACTACCAGACTTCCAGGCCCCAGAGGTCAAACACAGTCATGCCCAGCAAAGTAGCTCTGGGCCTGGGCACACTTCAAGAAGTTTGACCCTTTATATAAGCCTAGAAATAGACTTCCAGAGCCAAGAGGTCAAACACAGTCATGCCCAGCAAAGTAGCTCTGGGCCTGGGCACACTTCATTCACTTTGTACCTTTAAATCATACTACTACTACCAGACTTCCAGGCCCAAGACGTCAAACACAGTCATGCCCAGCAAAGTAGCTCTGGGCCTGGGCACACTTCATTCACTTTGTACCTTTAAATCATACTACTACTACTACTACTACTACTACTACTACTACTACTACCAGACTTCCAGGCCCAAGAGTTCAAACACATTCATGCCCAGCAAAGTAGCTCTGGGCCTGGGCACACTTCAATCACTTTGTGCCTTTAAATCATACTACTACTACCACCAGACTTCCAGGCCCAAGAGGTCAAACACAGTCATGCCCAGCAAAGTAGCTCTGGGCCTGGGCACACTTCAATCACTTTGTGCCTTTAAATCATACTACTACTACCACCAGACTTCCAGGCCCAAGAGGTCAAACACAGTCATGCCCAGCAAAGTAGCTCTGGGCCTGGGCACACTTCAATCACTTTGTGCCTTTAAATCATACTACTACTACCAGACTTCCAGGCCCAAGAGTTCAAACACATTCATGCCCAGCAAAGTAGCTCTGGGCCTGGGCACACTTCAAGATGTTTGACCCTTTATATAAGCCTAGAAATAGACTTCCAGGCCCAAGAGGTCAAACACAGTCATGCCCAGCAAAGTAGCTCTGGGCCTGGGCACACTTCATTCACTTTGTACCTTTAAATCATACTACTACTACTACTACTACTACTACTACTACTACTACTACCAGACTTCCAGGCCCAAGAGGTCAAACACAGTCATGCCCAGCAAAGTAGCTCTGGGCCTGGGCACACTTCATTCACTTTGTGCCTTTAAATCATACTACTACTACCACCAGAATTCCAGGGCCAAGAGGTCACACAGTCATACACAGCAAAGTAGCTCTGGGCCTGGGCACACTTCAAGAAGTTTGACCCTTTATATAAGCCTAGAAATAGACTTCCAGGCCCAAGAGGTCAAACACAGTCATGCCCAGCAAAGTAGCTCTGGGCCTGGGCACACTTCATTCACTTTGTACCTTTAAATCATACTACTACTACTACTACTACTACTACTACCAGACTTCCAGGCCCAAGAGGTCAAACACAGTCATGCCCAGCAAAGTAGCTCTGGGCCTGGGCACACTGCAATCACTTTGTGCCTTTAAATCATACTACTACTACCACCAGACTTCCAGGGCCAAGAGGTCAAACACATTCATGCCCAGCAAAGTAGCTCTGGGCCTGGGCACACTTCAATCACTTTGTGCCTTTAAATCATACTACTACTACCAGACTTCCAGGCCCAAGAGGTCAAACACAGTCATGCCCAGCAAAGTAGCTCTGGGCCTGGGCACACTTCATTCACTTTGTGCCTTTAAATCATACTACTACTACCACCACCAGACTTCCAGGGCCAAGAGGTCAACCACAGTCATGCACAGCAAAGTAGCTCTGGGCCTGGGCACACTTCAAGATGTTTGACCCTTTATATAAGCCTAGAAATAGACTTCCAGGCCCAAGAGTTCAAACACAGTCATGCACAGCAAAGTAGCTCTGGGCCTGGGCACACTTCATTCACTTTGTACCTTTAAATCATACTACTACTACCACCAGACTTCCAGGCCCAAGAGGTCAAACACATTCATGCCCAGCAAAGTAGCTCTGGGCCTGGGCACACTTCAATCACTTTGTGCCTTTAAATCATACTACTACTACCAGACTTCCAGGCCCAAGAGGTCAAACATAGTCATGCCCAGCAAAGTAGCTCTGGGCCTGGGCACACTTCAATCACTTTGTGCCTTTAAATCATACTACTACTACCAGACTTCCAGGCCCAAGACGTCAAACACAGTCATGCCCAGCAAAGTAGCTCTGGGCCTGGGCACACTTCATTCACTTTGTGCCTTTAAATCATACTACTACTACCACCAGACTTCCAGGGCCAAGAGGTCAACCACAGTCATGCACAGCAAAGTAGCTCTGGGCCTGGGCACAATTCAAGATGTTTGACCCTTTATATAAGCCTAGAAATAGACTTCCAGGCCCAAGAGTTCAAACACAGTCATTCACAGCAAAGTAGCTCTGGGCCTGGGCACACTTCATTCACTTTGTACCTTTAAATCATACTACTACTACCACCAGACTTCCAGGCCCAAGAGGTCAAACACATTCATGCCCAGCAAAGTAGCTCTGGGCCTGGGCACACTTCAATCACTTTGTGCCTTTAAATCATACTACTACTACCAGACTTCCAGGCCCAAGAGGTCAAACACATTCATGCCCAGCAAAGTAGCTCTGGGCCTGGGCACACTTCAATCACTTTGTGCCTTTAAATCATACTACTACTACCACCAGACTTCCAGGCCCAAGAGGTCAAACACAGTCATGCCCAGCAAAGTAGCTCTGGGCCTGGGCACACTTCAATCACTTTGTGCCTTTAAATCATACTACTACTACCACCAGACTTCCAGGCCCAAGAGGTCAAACACAGTCATGCCCAGCAAAGTAGCTCTGGGCCTGGGCACACTTCAATCACTTTGTGCCTTTAAATCATACTACTACTACCAGACTTCCAGGCCCAAGAGTTCAAACACATTCATGCCCAGCAAAGTAGCTCTGGGCCTGGGCACACTTCAAGATGTTTGACCCTTTATATAAGCCTAGAAATAGACTTCCAGGCCCAAGAGGTCAAACACAGTCATGCCCAGCATAGTAGCTCTGGGCCTGGGCACACTTCATTCACTTTGTACCTTTAAATCATACTACTACTACTACTACTACTACTACTACTACTACTACTACCAGACTTCCAGGCCCAAGAGGTCAAACACAGTCATGCCCAGCAAAGTAGCTCTGGGCCTGGGCACACTTCATTCACTTTGTGCCTTTAAATCATACTACTACTACCACCAGAATTCCAGGGCCAAGAGGTCACACAGTCATACACAGCAAAGTAGCTCTGGGCCTGGGCACACTTCAAGAAGTTTGACCATTTATATAAGCCTAGAAATAGACTTCCAGGCCCAAGAGGTCAAACACAGTCATGCCCAGCAAAGTAGCTCTGGGCCTGGGCACACTTCATTCACTTTGTACCTTTAAATCATACTACTACTACTACTACTACTACTACTACCAGACTTCCAGGCCCAAGAGGTCAAACACAGTCATGCCCAGCAAAGTAGCTCTGGGCCTGGGCACACTGCAATCACTTTGTGCCTTTAAATCATACTACTACTACCACCAGACTTCCAGGGCCAAGAGGTCACACAGTCATGCACAGCAAAGTAGCTCTGGGCCTGGGCACACTTCAAGAAGTTTGACCATTTATATAAGCCTAGAAATAGACTTCCAGGCCCAAGAGGTCAAACACAGTCATGCACAGCAAAGTAGCTCTGGGCCTGGGCTCACTTCATTCACTTTGTACCTTTAAATCATACTACTACTACCAGACTTCCAGGCCCAAGAGTTCAAACACATTCATGCCCAGCAAAGTAGCTCTGGGCCTGGGCACACTTCAATCACTTTGTGCCTTTAAATCATACTACTACTACCAGACTTCCAGGCCCAAGAGGTCAAACACAGTCATGCCCAGCAAAGTAGCTCTGGGCCTGGGCACACTTCATTCACTTTGTGCCTTTAAATCATACTACTACTACCACCAGAATTCCAGGGCCAAGAGGTCACACAGTCATACACAGCAAAGTAGCTCTGGGCCTGGGCACACTTCAAGAAGTTTGACCCTTTATATAAGCCTAGAAATAGACTTCCAGAGCCAAGAGGTCAAACACAGTCATGCACAGCAAAGTAGCTCTGGGCCTGGGCACACTTCAAGAAGTTTGACCCTTTATATAAGCCTAGAAATAGACTTCCAGGCCCAAGAGGTCAAACACAGTCATGCCCAGCAAAGTAGCTCTGGGCCTGGGCACACTTCATTCACTTTGTACCTTTAAATCATACTACTACTACTACTACTACTACTACTACTACTACTACTACCAGACTTCCAGGCCCAAGAGGTCAAACACAGTCATGCCCAGCAAAGTAGCTCTGGGCCTGGGCACACTTCATTCACTTTGTACCTTTAAATCATACTACTACTACTACTACTACCACCAGAATTCCAGGGCCAAGAGGTCACACAGTCATACACAGCAAAGTAGCTCTGGGCCTGGGCACACTTCAAGAAGTTTGTCCCTTTATATAAGCCTAGAAATAGACTTCCAGGCCCAAGAGTTCAAACACATTCATGCCCAGCAAAGTAGCTCTGGGCCTGGGCACACTTCAATCACTTTGTGCCTTTAAATCATACTACTACTACCAGACTTCCAGGCCCAAGAGGTCAAACACAGTCATGCCCAGCAAAGTAGCTCTGGGCCTGGGCACACTTCATTCACTTTGTGCCTTTAAATCATACTACTACTACTACCACCAGAATTCCAGGGCCAAGAGGTCACACAGTCATACACAGCAAAGTAGCTCTGGGCCTGGGCACACTTCAAGAAGTTTGACCCTTTATATAAGCCTAGAAATAGACTTCCAGAGCCAAGAGGTCAAACACAGTCATGCACAGCAAAGTAGCTCTGGGCCTGGGCACACTTCATTCACTTTGTGCCTTTAAATCATACTACTACTACCAGACTTCCAGGCCCAAGAGTTCAAACACATTCATGCCCAGCAAAGTAGCTCTGGGCCTGGGCACACTTCATTCACTTTGTGCCTTTAAATCATACTACTACTACCACCAGACTTCCAGGGCCAAGAGGTCAACCACAGTCATGCACAGCAAAGTAGCTCTGGGCCTGGGCACACTTCAAGATGTTTGACCCTTTATATAAGCCTAGAAATAGACTTCCAGGCCCAAGAGTTCAAACACAGTCATGCACAGCAAAGTAGCTCTGGGCCTGGGCACACTTCATTCACTTTGTACCTTTAAATCATACTACTACTACCAGACTTCCAGGCCCAAGAGTTCAAACACATTCATGCCCAGCAAAGTAGCTCTGGGCCTGGGCACACTTCAATCACTTTGTGCCTTTAAATCATACTACTACTACCAGACTTCCAGGCCCAAGAGGTCAAACACAGTCATGCCCAGCAAAGTAGCTCTGGGCCTGGGCACACTTCATTCACTTTGTGCCTTTAAATCATACTACTACTACCACCAGAATTCCAGGGCCAAGAGGTCACACAGTCATACACAGCAAAGTAGCTCTGGGCCTGGGCACACTTCAAGAAGTTTGACCCTTTATATAAGCCTAGAAATAGACTTCCAGAGCCAAGAGGTCAAACACAGTCATGCACAGCAAAGTAGCTCTGGGCCTGGGCACACTTCAAGCACTTTGTGCCTTTAAATCATACTACTACTACTACTACTACTACTACTACTACTACTACTACCAGACTTCCAGGCCCAAGAGTTCAAACACATTCATGCCCAGCAAAGTAGCTCTGGGCCTGGGCACACTTCATTCACTTTGTGCCTTTAAATCATACTACTACTACCACCAGACTTCCAGGGCCAAGAGGTCAACCACAGTCATGCACAGCAAAGTAGCTCTGGGCCTGGGCACACTTCAAGATGTTTGACCCTTTATATAAGCCTAGAAATAGACTTCCAGGCCCAAGAGTTCAAACACAGTCATGCACAGCAAAGTAGCTCTGGGCCTGGGCACACTTCATTCACTTTGTACCTTTAAATCATACTACTACTACCACCAGACTTCCAGGCCCAAGAGGTCAAACACATTCATGCCCAGCAAAGTAGCTCTGGGCCTGGGCACACTTCAATCACTTTGTGCCTTTAAATCATACTACTACTACCACCAGACTTCCAGGCCCTGGAGGTCACACCTTCATGCCTAGCAAGGTTGCTTTACACCTGCGCACACTTCAGACCGTTTCACTCTTTTAATCATTCAAAGTACCACATTTCCAGACCCAAGAGGTCACAGAATCATACCCAGCAAAGTAGCTCTGGGCCTGGGCACACTTCAATCACTTTGTGCCTTTAAATCATACTACTACTACCAGACTTCCAGGCCCCAGAGGTCAAACACAGTCATGCCCAGCAAAGTAGCTCTGGGCCTGGGCACACTTCAAGAAGTTTGACCCTTTATATAAGCCTAGAAATAGACTTCCAGAGCCAAGAGGTCAAACACAGTCATGCACAGCAAAGTAGCTCTGGGCCTGGGCACACTTCATTCACTTTGTACCTTTAAATCATACTACTACTACCAGACTTCCAGGCCCAAGAGTTCAAACACATTCATGCCCAGCAAAGTAGCTCTGGGCCTGGGCACACTTCAATCACTTTGTGTCTTTAAATCATACTACTACTACCAGACTTCCAGGCCCCAGAGGTCAAACACAGTCATGCCCAGCAAAGTAGCTCTGGGCCTGGGCACACTTCAAGAAGTTTGAACCTTTATATAAGCCTAGAAATAGACTTTCAGGCCCAAGAGGTCAAACACAGTCATGCCCAGCAAAGTAGCTGTGGGCCTGGGCACACTTCATTCACTTTGTACCTTTAAATCATACTACTACTACTACTACTACTACTACTACTACTACTACTACTACTACTACCAGACTTCCAGGCCCAAGAGGTCAAACACAGTCATGCCCAGCAAAGTAGCTCTGGGCCTGGGCACACTTCAAGAAGTTTGACCCTTTATATAAGCCTAGAAATAGACTTCCAGGCCCAAGAGTTCAAACACATTCATGCCCAGCAAAGTAGCTCTGGGCCTGGGCACACTTCAATCACTTTGTGCCTTTAAATCATACTACTACTACCACCAGACTTCCAGGCCCAAGAGGTCAAACACAGTCATGCCCAGCAAAGTAGCTCTGGGCCTGGGCACACTTCAATCACTTTGTGCCTTTAAATCATACTACTACTACCAGACTTCCAGGCCCAAGAGTTCAAACACATTCATGCCCAGCAAAGTAGCTCTGGGCCTGGGCACACTTCATTCACTTTGTGCCTTTAAATCATACTACTACTACCACCAGACTTCCAGGGCCAAGAGGTCAACCACAGTCATGCACAGCAAAGTAGCTCTGGGCCTGGGCACACTTCAAGATGTTTGACCCTTTATATAAGCCTAGAAATAGACTTCCAGGCCCAAGAGTTCAAACACATTCATGCCCAGCAAAGTAGCTCTGGGCCTGGGCACACTTCAATCACTTTGTGCCTTTAAATCATACTACTACTACCACCAGACTTCCAGGCCCAAGAGGTCAAACACAGTCATGCCCAGCAAAGTAGCTCTGGGCCTGGGCACACTTCAATCACTTTGTGCCTTTAAATCATACTACTACTACCAGACTTCCAGGCCCAAGAGTTCAAACACATTCATGCCCAGCAAAGTAGCTCTGGGCCTGGGCACACTTCAAGATGTTTGACCCTTTATATAAGCCTAGAAATAGACTTCCAGGCCCAAGAGGTCAAACACAGTCATGCCCAGCAAAGTAGCTCTGGGCCTGGGCACACTTCATTCACTTTGTACCTTTAAATCATACTACTACTACTACTACTACTACTACTACTACTACTACTACTACCAGACTTCCAGGCCCAAGAGGTCAAACACAGTCATGCCCAGCAAAGTAGCTCTGGGCCTGGGCACACTTCATTCACTTTGTGCCTTTAAATCATACTACTACTACCACCAGAATTCCAGGGCCAAGAGGTCACACAGTCATACACAGCAAAGTAGCTCTGGGCCTGGGCACACTTCAAGAAGTTTGACCCTTTATATAAGCCTAGAAATAGACTTCCAGGCCCAAGAGGTCAAACACAGTCATGCCCAGCAAAGTAGCTCTGGGCCTGGGCACACTTCATTCACTTTGTACCTTTAAATCATACTACTACTACTACTACTACTACTACTACTACTACCAGACTTCCAGGCCCAAGAGGTCAAACACAGTCATGCCCAGCAAAGTAGATCTGGGCCTGGGCACACTTCAAGAAGTTTGACCCTTTATATAAGCCTAGAAATAGACTTTCAGGCCCAAGAGGTCAAACACAGTCATGCCCAGCAAAGTAGCTGTGGGCCTGGGCACACTTCATTCACTTTGTACCTTTAAATCATACTACTACTACTACTACTACTACTACTACTACTACTACTACTACTACTACTACCAGACTTCCAGGCCCAAGAGGTCAAACACAGTCATGCCCAGCAAAGTAGCTCTGGGCCTGGGCACACTTCAAGAAGTTTGACCCTTTATATAAGCCTAGAAATAGACTTCCAGGCCCAAGAGTTCAAACACATTCATGCCCAGCAAAGTAGCTCTGGGCCTGGGCACACTTCAATCACTTTGTGCCTTTAAATCATACTACTACTACCACCAGACTTCCAGGCCCAAGAGGTCAAACACAGTCATGCCCAGCAAAGTAGCTCTGGGCCTGGGCACACTTCAATCACTTTGTGCCTTTAAATCATACTACTACTACCAGACTTCCAGGCCCAAGAGTTCAAACACATTCATGCCCAGCAAAGTAGCTCTGGGCCTGGGCACACTTCATTCACTTTGTGCCTTTAAATCATACTACTACTACCACCAGACTTCCAGGGCCAAGAGGTTAACCACAGTCATGCACAGCAAAGTAGCTCTGGGCCTGGGCACACTTCAAGATGTTTGACCCTTTATATAAGCCTAGAAATAGACTTCCAGGCCCAAGAGTTCAAACACATTCATGCCCAGCAAAGTAGCTCTGGGCCTGGGCACACTTCAATCACTTTGTGCCTTTAAATCATACTACTACTACCACCAGACTTCCAGGCCCAAGAGGTCAAACACAGTCATGCCCAGCAAAGTAGCTCTGGGCCTGGGCACACTTCAAGAAGTTTGACCCTTTATATAAGCCTAGAAATAGACTTCCAGAGCCAAGAGGTCAAACACAGTCATGCACAGCAAAGTAGCTCTGGGCCTGGGCACACTTCATTCACTTTGTGCCTTTAAATCATACTACTACTACCACCAGACTTCCAGGCCCAAGAGGTCAAACACATTCATGCCCAGCAAAGTAGCTCTGGGCCTGGGCACACTTCAATCACTTTGTGCCTTTAAATCATACTACTACTACCAGACTTCCAGGCCCAAGAGGTCAAACACAGTCATGCCCAGCAAAGTAGCTCTGGGCCTGGGCACACTTCAATCACTTTGTGCCTTTAAATCATACTACTACTACCAGACTTCCAGGCCCAAGAGTTCAAACACATTCATGCCCAGCAAAGTAGCTCTGGGCCTGGGCACACTTCAAGATGTTTGACCCTGTATATAAGCCTAGAAATAGACTTCCAGAGCCAAGAGGTCAAACACAGTCATGCCCAGCAAAGTAGCTCTGGGCCTGGGCACACTTCATTCACTTTGTGCCTTTAAATCATACTACTACTACCAGACTTCCAGGCCCAAGAGTTCAAACACATTCATGCCCAGCAAAGTAGCTCTGGGCCTGGGCACACTTCAATCACTTTGTGCCTTTAAATCATACTACTACTACCAGACTTCCAGGCCCCAGAGGTCAAACACAGTCATGCCCAGCAAAGTAGCTCTGGGCCTGGGCACACTTCAAGAAGTTTGACCCTTTATATAAGCCTAGAAATAGACTTCCAGAGCCAAGAGGTCAAACACAGTCATGCCCAGCAAAGTAGCTCTGGGCCTGGGCACACTTCATTCACTTTGTACCTTTAAATCATACTACTACTACCAGACTTCCAGGCCCAAGACGTCAAACACAGTCATGCCCAGCAAAGTAGCTCTGGGCCTGGGCACACTTCATTCACTTTGTACCTTTAAATCATACTACTACTACTACTACTACTACTACTACTACTACTACTACCAGACTTCCAGGCCCAAGAGTTCAAACACATTCATGCCCAGCAAAGTAGCTCTGGGCCTGGGCACACTTCAATCACTTTGTGCCTTTAAATCATACTACTACTACCACCAGACTTCCAGGCCCAAGAGGTCAAACACAGTCATGCCCAGCAAAGTAGCTCTGGGCCTGGGCACACTTCAATCACTTTGTGCCTTTAAATCATACTACTACTACCACCAGACTTCCAGGCCCAAGAGGTCAAACACAGTCATGCCCAGCAAAGTAGCTCTGGGCCTGGGCACACTTCAATCACTTTGTGCCTTTAAATCATACTACTACTACCAGACTTCCAGGCCCAAGAGTTCAAACACATTCATGCCCAGCAAAGTAGCTCTGGGCCTGGGCACACTTCAAGATGTTTGACCCTTTATATAAGCCTAGAAATAGACTTCCAGGCCCAAGAGGTCAAACACAGTCATGCCCAGCAAAGTAGCTCTGGGCCTGGGCACACTTCATTCACTTTGTACCTTTAAATCATACTACTACTACTACTACTACTACTACTACTACTACTACTACCAGACTTCCAGGCCCAAGAGGTCAAACACAGTCATGCCCAGCAAAGTAGCTCTGGGCCTGGGCACACTTCATTCACTTTGTGCCTTTAAATCATACTACTACTACCACCAGAATTCCAGGGCCAAGAGGTCACACAGTCATACACAGCAAAGTAGCTCTGGGCCTGGGCACACTTCAAGAAGTTTGACCCTTTATATAAGCCTAGAAATAGACTTCCAGGCCCAAGAGGTCAAACACAGTCATGCCCAGCAAAGTAGCTCTGGGCCTGGGCACACTTCATTCACTTTGTACCTTTAAATCATACTACTACTACTACTACTACTACTACTACCAGACTTCCAGGCCCAAGAGGTCAAACACAGTCATGCCCAGCAAAGTAGCTCTGGGCCTGGGCACACTGCAATCACTTTGTGCCTTTAAATCATACTACTACTACCACCAGACTTCCAGGGCCAAGAGGTCAAACACATTCATGCCCAGCAAAGTAGCTCTGGGCCTGGGCACACTTCAATCACTTTGTGCCTTTAAATCATACTACTACTACCAGACTTCCAGGCCCAAGAGGTCAAACACAGTCATGCCCAGCAAAGTAGCTCTGGGCCTGGGCACACTTCATTCACTTTGTGCCTTTAAATCATACTACTACTACCACCACCAGACTTCCAGGGCCAAGAGGTCAACCACAGTCATGCACAGCAAAGTAGCTCTGGGCCTGGGCACACTTCAAGATGTTTGACCCTTTATATAAGCCTAGAAATAGACTTCCAGGCCCAAGAGTTCAAACACAGTCATGCACAGCAAAGTAGCTCTGGGCCTGGGCACACTTCATTCACTTTGTACCTTTAAATCATACTACTACTACCACCAGACTTCCAGGCCCAAGAGGTCAAACACATTCATGCCCAGCAAAGTAGCTCTGGGCCTGGGCACACTTCAATCACTTTGTGCCTTTAAATCATACTACTACTACCAGACTTCCAGGCCCAAGAGGTCAAACATAGTCATGCCCAGCAAAGTAGCTCTGGGCCTGGGCACACTTCAATCACTTTGTGCCTTTAAATCATACTACTACTACCAGACTTCCAGGCCCAAGACGTCAAACACAGTCATGCCCAGCAAAGTAGCTCTGGGCCTGGGCACACTTCATTCACTTTGTGCCTTTAAATCATACTACTACTACCACCAGACTTCCAGGGCCAAGAGGTCAACCACAGTCATGCACAGCAAAGTAGCTCTGGGCCTGGGCACAATTCAAGATGTTTGACCCTTTATATAAGCCTAGAAATAGACTTCCAGGCCCAAGAGTTCAAACACAGTCATTCACAGCAAAGTAGCTCTGGGCCTGGGCACACTTCATTCACTTTGTACCTTTAAATCATACTACTACTACCACCAGACTTCCAGGCCCAAGAGGTCAAACACATTCATGCCCAGCAAAGTAGCTCTGGGCCTGGGCACACTTCAATCACTTTGTGCCTTTAAATCATACTACTACTACCAGACTTCCAGGCCCAAGAGGTCAAACACATTCATGCCCAGCAAAGTAGCTCTGGGCCTGGGCACACTTCAATCACTTTGTGCCTTTAAATCATACTACTACTACTACCAGACTTCCAGACCCAAGAGGTCAAACACAGTCATGCCCAGCAAAGTAGCTCTGGGCCTGGGCACACTTCAAGAAGTTTGACCCTTTATATAAGCCTAGAAATAGACTTCCAGGCCCAAGAGGTCAAACACATTCATGCCCAGCAAAGTAGCTCTGGGCCTGGGCACACTTCAATCACTTTGTGCCTTTAAATCATACTACTACTACCAGACTTCCAGGCCCAAGAGGTCAAACACAGTCATGCCCAGCAAAGTAGCTCTGGGCCTGGGCACACTTCATTCACTTTGTGCCTTTAAATCATACTACTACTACCACCAGAATTCCAGGGCCAAGAGGTCACACAGTCATACACAGCAAAGTAGCTCTGGGCCTGGGCACACTTCAAGAAGTTTGACCCTTTATATAAGCCTAGAAATAGACTTCCAGAGCCAAGAGGTCAAACACAGTCATGCACAGCAAAGTAGCTCTGGGCCTGGGCACACTTCAAGCACTTTGTGCCTTTAAATCATACTACTACTACTACTACTACTACTACTACTACTACTACTACTACTACCAGACTTCCAGGCCCAAGAGGTCAAACACATTCATGCCCAGCAAAGTAGCTCTGGGCCTGGGCACACTTCAATCACTTTGTGCCTTTAAATCATACTACTACTACCACCAGACTTCCAGGGCCAAGAGGTCAACCACAGTCATGCACAGCAAAGTAGCTCTGGGCCTGGGCACACTTCAAGATGTTTGACCCTTTATATAAGCCTAGAAATAGACTTCCAGGCCCAAGAGTTCAAACACAGTCATGCACAGCAAAGTAGCTCTGGGCCTGGGCACACTTCATTCACTTTGTACCTTTAAATCATACTACTACTACCACCAGACTTCCAGGCCCAAGAGGTCAAACACATTCATGCCCAGCAAAGTAGCTCTGGGCCTGGGCACACTTCAATCACTTTGTGCCTTTAAATCATACTACTACTACCACCAGACTTCCAGGCCCTGGAGGTCACACCTTCATGCCTAGCAAGGTTGCTTTACACCTGCGCACACTTCAGACCGTTTCACTCTTTTAATCATTCAAAGTACCACATTTCCAGACCCAAGAGGTCACAGAATCATACCCAGCAAAGTAGCTCTGGGCCTGGGCACACTTCAATCACTTTGTGCCTTTAAATCATACTACTACTACCAGACTTCCAGGCCCCAGAGGTCAAACACAGTCATGCCCAGCAAAGTAGCTCTGGGCCTGGGCACACTTCAAGAAGTTTGACCCTTTATATAAGCCTAGAAATAGACTTCCAGAGCCAAGAGGTCAAACACAGTCATGCACAGCAAAGTAGCTCTGGGCCTGGGCACACTTCATTCACTTTGTACCTTTAAATCATACTACTACTACCAGACTTCCAGGCCCAAGAGTTCAAACACATTCATGCCCAGCAAAGTAGCTCTGGGCCTGGGCACACTTCAATCACTTTGTGTCTTTAAATCATACTACTACTACCAGACTTCCAGGCCCCAGAGGTCAAACACAGTCATGCCCAGCAAAGTAGCTCTGGGCCTGGGCACACTTCAAGAAGTTTGACCCTTTATATAAGCCTAGAAATAGACTTTCAGGCCCAAGAGGTCAAACACAGTCATGCCCAGCAAAGTAGCTGTGGGCCTGGGCACACTTCATTCACTTTGTACCTTTAAATCATACTACTACTACTACTACTACTACTACTACTACTACTACTACCAGACTTCCAGGCCCAAGAGGTCAAACACAGTCATGCCCAGCAAAGTAGCTCTGGGCCTGGGCACACTTCAAGAAGTTTGACCCTTTATATAAGCCTAGAAATAGACTTCCAGGCCCAAGAGTTCAAACACATTCATGCCCAGCAAAGTAGCTCTGGGCCTGGGCACACTTCAATCACTTTGTGCCTTTAAATCATACTACTACTACCACCAGACTTCCAGGCCCAAGAGGTCAAACACAGTCATGCCCAGCAAAGTAGCTCTGGGCCTGGGCACACTTCAATCACTTTGTGCCTTTAAATCATACTACTACTACCAGACTTCCAGGCCCAAGAGTTCAAACACATTCATGCCCAGCAAAGTAGCTCTGGGCCTGGGCACACTTCATTCACTTTGTGCCTTTAAATCATACTACTACTACCACCAGACTTCCAGGGCCAAGAGGTCAACCACAGTCATGCACAGCAAAGTAGCTCTGGGCCTGGGCACACTTCAAGATGTTTGACCCTTTATATAAGCCTAGAAATAGACTTCCAGGCCCAAGAGTTCAAACACATTCATGCCCAGCAAAGTAGCTCTGGGCCTGGGCACACTTCAATCACTTTGTGCCTTTAAATCATACTACTACTACCACCAGACTTCCAGGCCCAAGAGGTCAAACACAGTCATGCCCAGCAAAGTAGCTCTGGGCCTGGGCACACTTCATTCACTTTGTGCCTTTAAATCATACTACTACTACTACTACTACTACTACTACTACTACTACTACCAGACTTCCAGGCCCAAGAGTTCAAACACATTCATGCCCAGCAAAGTAGCTCTGGGCCTGGGCACACTTCAATCACTTTGTGCCTTTAAATCATACTACTACTACCACCAGACTTCCAGGCCCAAGAGGTCAAACACAGTCATGCCCAGCAAAGTAGCTCTGGGCCTGGGCACACTTCAATCACTTTGTGCCTTTAAATCATACTACTACTACCACCAGACTTCCAGGCCCAAGAGGTCAAACACAGTCATGCCCAGCAAAGTAGCTCTGGGCCTGGGCACACTTCAATCACTTTGTGCCTTTAAATCATACTACTACTACCAGACTTCCAGGCCCAAGAGTTCAAACACATTCATGCCCAGCAAAGTAGCTCTGGGCCTGGGCACACTTCAAGATGTTTGACCCTTTATATAAGCCTAGAAATAGACTTCCAGGCCCAAGAGGTCAAACACAGTCATGCCCAGCAAAGTAGCTCTGGGCCTGGGCACACTTCATTCACTTTGTACCTTTAAATCATACTACTACTACTACTACTACTACTACTACTACTACTACTACCAGACTTCCAGGCCCAAGAGGTCAAACACAGTCATGCCCAGCAAAGTAGCTCTGGGCCTGGGCACACTTCATTCACTTTGTGCCTTTAAATCATACTACTACTACCACCAGAATTCCAGGGCCAAGAGGTCACACAGTCATACACAGCAAAGTAGCTCTGGGCCTGGGCACACTTCAAGAAGTTTGACCCTTTATATAAGCCTAGAAATAGACTTCCAGGCCCAAGAGGTCAAACACAGTCATGCCCAGCAAAGTAGCTCTGGGCCTGGGCACACTTCATTCACTTTGTACCTTTAAATCATACTACTACTACTACTACTACTACTACTACCAGACTTCCAGGCCCAAGAGGTCAAACACAGTCATGCCCAGCAAAGTAGCTCTGGGCCTGGGCACACTGCAATCACTTTGTGCCTTTAAATCATACTACTACTACCACCAGACTTCCAGGGCCAAGAGGTCACACAGTCATGCACAGCAAAGTAGCTCTGGGCCTGGGCACACTTCAAGAAGTTTGACCATTTATATAAGCCTAGAAATAGACTTCCAGGCCCAAGAGGTCAAACACAGTCATGCACAGCAAAGTAGCTCTGGGCCTGGGCTCACTTCATTCACTTTGTACCTTTAAATCATACTACTACTACCAGACTTCCAGGCCCAAGAGTTCAAACACATTCATGCCCAGCAAAGTAGCTCTGGGCCTGGGCACACTTCAATCACTTTGTGCCTTTAAATCATACTACTACTACCAGACTTCCAGGCCCAAGAGGTCAAACACAGTCATGCCCAGCAAAGTAGCTCTGGGCCTGGGCACACTTCATTCACTTTGTGCCTTTAAATCATACTACTACTACCACCAGAATTCCAGGGCCAAGAGGTCACACAGTCATACACAGCAAAGTAGCTCTGGGCCTGGGCACACTTCAAGAAGTTTGACCCTTTATATAAGCCTAGAAATAGACTTCCAGAGCCAAGAGGTCAAACACAGTCATGCACAGCAAAGTAGCTCTGGGCCTGGGCACACTTCAAGAAGTTTGACCCTTTATATAAGCCTAGAAATAGACTTCCAGGCCCAAGAGGTCAAACACAGTCATGCCCAGCAAAGTAGCTCTGGGCCTGGGCACACTTCATTCACTTTGTACCTTTAAATCATACTACTACTACTACTACTACTACTACTACTACTACTACTACCAGACTTCCAGGCCCAAGAGGTCAAACACAGTCATGCCCAGCAAAGTAGCTCTGGGCCTGGGCACACTTCATTCACTTTGTACCTTTAAATCATACTACTACTACTACTACTACCACCAGAATTCCAGGGCCAAGAGGTCACACAGTCATACACAGCAAAGTAGCTCTGGGCCTGGGCACACTTCAAGAAGTTTGTCCCTTTATATAAGCCTAGAAATAGACTTCCAGGCCCAAGAGTTCAAACACATTCATGCCCAGCAAAGTAGCTCTGGGCCTGGGCACACTTCAATCACTTTGTGCCTTTAAATCATACTACTACTACCAGACTTCCAGGCCCAAGAGGTCAAACACAGTCATGCCCAGCAAAGTAGCTCTGGGCCTGGGCACACTTCATTCACTTTGTGCCTTTAAATCATACTACTACTACTACCACCAGAATTCCAGGGCCAAGAGGTCACACAGTCATACACAGCAAAGTAGCTCTGGGCCTGGGCACACTTCAAGAAGTTTGACCCTTTATATAAGCCTAGAAATAGACTTCCAGAGCCAAGAGGTCAAACACAGTCATGCACAGCAAAGTAGCTCTGGGCCTGGGCACACTTCATTCACTTTGTGCCTTTAAATCATACTACTACTACCAGACTTCCAGGCCCAAGAGTTCAAACACATTCATGCCCAGCAAAGTAGCTCTGGGCCTGGGCACACTTCATTCACTTTGTGCCTTTAAATCATACTACTACTACCACCAGACTTCCAGGGCCAAGAGGTCAACCACAGTCATGCACAGCAAAGTAGCTCTGGGCCTGGGCACACTTCAAGATGTTTGACCCTTTATATAAGCCTAGAAATAGACTTCCAGGCCCAAGAGTTCAAACACAGTCATGCACAGCAAAGTAGCTCTGGGCCTGGGCACACTTCATTCACTTTGTACCTTTAAATCATACTACTACTACCAGACTTCCAGGCCCAAGAGTTCAAACACATTCATGCCCAGCAAAGTAGCTCTGGGCCTGGGCACACTTCAATCACTTTGTGCCTTTAAATCATACTACTACTACTACTACTACCAGACTTCCAGGCCCAAGAGGTCAAACACAGTCATGCCCAGCAAAGTAGCTCTGGGCCTGGGCACACTTCATTCACTTTGTACCTTTAAATCATACTACTACTACTACTACTACCACCAGAATTCCAGGGCCAAGAGGTCACACAGTCATACACAGCAAAGTAGCTCTGGGCCTGGGCACACTTCAAGAAGTTTGTCCCTTTATATAAGCCTAGAAATAGACTTCCAGGCCCAAGAGTTCAAACACATTCATGCCCAGCAAAGTAGCTCTGGGCCTGGGCACACTTCAATCACTTTGTGCCTTTAAATCATACTACTACTACCAGACTTCCAGGCCCAAGAGGTCAAACACAGTCATGCCCAGCAAAGTAGCTCTGGGCCTGGGCACACTTCATTCACTTTGTGCCTTTAAATCATACTACTACTACCACCAGAATTCCAGGGCCAAGAGGTCACACAGTCATACACAGCAAAGTAGCTCTGGGCCTGGGCACACTTCAAGAAGTTTGACCCTTTATATAAGCCTAGAAATAGACTTCCAGAGCCAAGAGGTCAAACACAGTCATGCACAGCAAAGTAGCTCTGGGCCTGGGCACACTTCAAGCACTTTGTGCCTTTAAATCATACTACTACTACTACTACTACTACTACTACTACTACTACTACCAGACTTCCAGGCCCAAGAGTTCAAACACATTCATGCCCAGCAAAGTAGCTCTGGGCCTGGGCACACTTCATTCACTTTGTGCCTTTAAATCATACTACTACTACCACCAGACTTCCAGGGCCAAGAGGTCAACCACAGTCATGCACAGCAAAGTAGCTCTGGGCCTGGGCACACTTCAAGATGTTTGACCCTTTATATAAGCCTAGAAATAGACTTCCAGGCCCAAGAGTTCAAACACAGTCATGCACAGCAAAGTAGCTCTGGGCCTGGGCACACTTCATTCACTTTGTACCTTTAAATCATACTACTACTACCACCAGACTTCCAGGCCCAAGAGGTCAAACACATTCATGCCCAGCAAAGTAGCTCTGGGCCTGGGCACACTTCAATCACTTTGTGCCTTTAAATCATACTACTACTACCACCAGACTTCCAGGCCCTGGAGGTCACACCTTCATGCCTAGCAAGGTTGCTTTACACCTGCGCACACTTCAGACCGTTTCACTCTTTTAATCATTCAAAGTACCACATTTCCAGACCCAAGAGGTCACAGAATCATACCCAGCAAAGTAGCTCTGGGCCTGGGCACACTTCAATCACTTTGTGCCTTTAAATCATACTACTACTACCAGACTTCCAGGCCCCAGAGGTCAAACACAGTCATGCCCAGCAAAGTAGCTCTGGGCCTGGGCACACTTCAAGAAGTTTGACCCTTTATATAAGCCTAGAAATAGACTTCCAGAGCCAAGAGGTCAAACACAGTCATGCACAGCAAAGTAGCTCTGGGCCTGGGCACACTTCATTCACTTTGTACCTTTAAATCATACTACTACTACCAGACTTCCAGGCCCAAGAGTTCAAACACATTCATGCCCAGCAAAGTAGCTCTGGGCCTGGGCACACTTCAATCACTTTGTGTCTTTAAATCATACTACTACTACCAGACTTCCAGGCCCCAGAGGTCAAACACAGTCATGCCCAGCAAAGTAGCTCTGGGCCTGGGCACACTTCAAGAAGTTTGACCCTTTATATAAGCCTAGAAATAGACTTTCAGGCCCAAGAGGTCAAACACAGTCATGCCCAGCAAAGTAGCTGTGGGCCTGGGCACACTTCATTCACTTTGTACCTTTAAATCATACTACTACTACTACTACTACTACTACTACTACTACTACTACTACTACTACCAGACTTCCAGGCCCAAGAGGTCAAACACAGTCATGCCCAGCAAAGTAGCTCTGGGCCTGGGCACACTTCAAGAAGTTTGACCCTTTATATAAGCCTAGAAATAGACTTCCAGGCCCAAGAGTTCAAACACATTCATGCCCAGCAAAGTAGCTCTGGGCCTGGGCACACTTCAATCACTTTGTGCCTTTAAATCATACTACTACTACCACCAGACTTCCAGGCCCAAGAGGTCAAACACAGTCATGCCCAGCAAAGTAGCTCTGGGCCTGGGCACACTTCAATCACTTTGTGCCTTTAAATCATACTACTACTACCAGACTTCCAGGCCCAAGAGTTCAAACACATTCATGCCCAGCAAAGTAGCTCTGGGCCTGGGCACACTTCATTCACTTTGTGCCTTTAAATCATACTACTACTACCACCAGACTTCCAGGGCCAAGAGGTCAACCACAGTCATGCACAGCAAAGTAGCTCTGGGCCTGGGCACACTTCAAGATGTTTGACCCTTTATATAAGCCTAGAAATAGACTTCCAGGCCCAAGAGTTCAAACACATTCATGCCCAGCAAAGTAGCTCTGGGCCTGGGCACACTTCAATCACTTTGTGCCTTTAAATCATACTACTACTACCACCAGACTTCCAGGCCCAAGAGGTCAAACACAGTCATGCCCAGCAAAGTAGCTCTGGGCCTGGGCACACTTCAATCACTTTGTGCCTTTAAATCATACTACTACTACCAGACTTCCAGGCCCAAGAGTTCAAACACATTCATGCCCAGCAAAGTAGCTCTGGGCCTGGGCACACTTCAAGATGTTTGACCCTTTATATAAGCCTAGAAATAGACTTCCAGGCCCAAGAGGTCAAACACAGTCATGCCCAGCAAAGTAGCTCTGGGCCTGGGCACACTTCATTCACTTTGTACCTTTAAATCATACTACTACTACTACTACTACTACTACTACTACTACTACTACTACCAGACTTCCAGGCCCAAGAGGTCAAACACAGTCATGCCCAGCAAAGTAGCTCTGGGCCTGGGCACACTTCATTCACTTTGTGCCTTTAAATCATACTACTACTACCACCAGAATTCCAGGGCCAAGAGGTCACACAGTCATACACAGCAAAGTAGCTCTGGGCCTGGGCACACTTCAAGAAGTTTGACCCTTTATATAAGCCTAGAAATAGACTTCCAGGCCCAAGAGGTCAAACACAGTCATGCCCAGCAAAGTAGCTCTGGGCCTGGGCACACTTCATTCACTTTGTACCTTTAAATCATACTACTACTACTACTACTACTACTACTACTACTACCAGACTTCCAGGCCCAAGAGGTCAAACACAGTCATGCCCAGCAAAGTAGATCTGGGCCTGGGCACACTTCAAGAAGTTTGACCCTTTATATAAGCCTAGAAATAGACTTTCAGGCCCAAGAGGTCAAACACAGTCATGCCCAGCAAAGTAGCTGTGGGCCTGGGCACACTTCATTCACTTTGTACCTTTAAATCATACTACTACTACTACTACTACTACTACTACTACTACTACTACTACTACTACTACCAGACTTCCAGGCCCAAGAGGTCAAACACAGTCATGCCCAGCAAAGTAGCTCTGGGCCTGGGCACACTTCAAGAAGTTTGACCCTTTATATAAGCCTAGAAATAGACTTCCAGGCCCAAGAGTTCAAACACATTCATGCCCAGCAAAGTAGCTCTGGGCCTGGGCACACTTCAATCACTTTGTGCCTTTAAATCATACTACTACTACCACCAGACTTCCAGGCCCAAGAGGTCAAACACAGTCATGCCCAGCAAAGTAGCTCTGGGCCTGGGCACACTTCAATCACTTTGTGCCTTTAAATCATACTACTACTACCAGACTTCCAGGCCCAAGAGTTCAAACACATTCATGCCCAGCAAAGTAGCTCTGGGCCTGGGCACACTTCATTCACTTTGTGCCTTTAAATCATACTACTACTACCACCAGACTTCCAGGGCCAAGAGGTTAACCACAGTCATGCACAGCAAAGTAGCTCTGGGCCTGGGCACACTTCAAGATGTTTGACCCTTTATATAAGCCTAGAAATAGACTTCCAGGCCCAAGAGTTCAAACACATTCATGCCCAGCAAAGTAGCTCTGGGCCTGGGCACACTTCAATCACTTTGTGCCTTTAAATCATACTACTACTACCACCAGACTTCCAGGCCCAAGAGGTCAAACACAGTCATGCCCAGCAAAGTAGCTCTGGGCCTGGGCACACTTCAAGAAGTTTGACCCTTTATATAAGCCTAGAAATAGACTTCCAGAGCCAAGAGGTCAAACACAGTCATGCACAGCAAAGTAGCTCTGGGCCTGGGCACACTTCATTCACTTTGTGCCTTTAAATCATACTACTACTACCACCAGACTTCCAGGCCCAAGAGGTCAAACACATTCATGCCCAGCAAAGTAGCTCTGGGCCTGGGCACACTTCAATCACTTTGTGCCTTTAAATCATACTACTACTACCAGACTTCCAGGCCCAAGAGGTCAAACACAGTCATGCCCAGCAAAGTAGCTCTGGGCCTGGGCACACTTCAATCACTTTGTGCCTTTAAATCATACTACTACTACCAGACTTCCAGGCCCAAGAGTTCAAACACATTCATGCCCAGCAAAGTAGCTCTGGGCCTGGGCACACTTCAAGATGTTTGACCCTGTATATAAGCCTAGAAATAGACTTCCAGAGCCAAGAGGTCAAACACAGTCATGCCCAGCAAAGTAGCTCTGGGCCTGGGCACACTTCATTCACTTTGTGCCTTTAAATCATACTACTACTACCAGACTTCCAGGCCCAAGAGTTCAAACACATTCATGCCCAGCAAAGTAGCTCTGGGCCTGGGCACACTTCAATCACTTTGTGCCTTTAAATCATACTACTACTACCAGACTTCCAGGCCCCAGAGGTCAAACACAGTCATGCCCAGCAAAGTAGCTCTGGGCCTGGGCACACTTCAAGAAGTTTGACCCTTTATATAAGCCTAGAAATAGACTTCCAGAGCCAAGAGGTCAAACACAGTCATGCCCAGCAAAGTAGCTCTGGGCCTGGGCACACTTCATTCACTTTGTACCTTTAAATCATACTACTACTACCAGACTTCCAGGCCCAAGACGTCAAACACAGTCATGCCCAGCAAAGTAGCTCTGGGCCTGGGCACACTTCATTCACTTTGTACCTTTAAATCATACTACTACTACTACTACTACTACTACTACTACTACTACTACCAGACTTCCAGGCCCAAGAGTTCAAACACATTCATGCCCAGCAAAGTAGCTCTGGGCCTGGGCACACTTCAATCACTTTGTGCCTTTAAATCATACTACTACTACCACCAGACTTCCAGGCCCAAGAGGTCAAACACAGTCATGCCCAGCAAAGTAGCTCTGGGCCTGGGCACACTTCAATCACTTTGTGCCTTTAAATCATACTACTACTACCACCAGACTTCCAGGCCCAAGAGGTCAAACACAGTCATGCCCAGCAAAGTAGCTCTGGGCCTGGGCACACTTCAATCACTTTGTGCCTTTAAATCATACTACTACTACCAGACTTCCAGGCCCAAGAGTTCAAACACATTCATGCCCAGCAAAGTAGCTCTGGGCCTGGGCACACTTCAAGATGTTTGACCCTTTATATAAGCCTAGAAATAGACTTCCAGGCCCAAGAGGTCAAACACAGTCATGCCCAGCAAAGTAGCTCTGGGCCTGGGCACACTTCATTCACTTTGTACCTTTAAATCATACTACTACTACTACTACTACTACTACTACTACTACTACTACTACCAGACTTCCAGGCCCAAGAGGTCAAACACAGTCATGCCCAGCAAAGTAGCTCTGGGCCTGGGCACACTTCATTCACTTTGTGCCTTTAAATCATACTACTACTACCACCAGAATTCCAGGGCCAAGAGGTCACACAGTCATACACAGCAAAGTAGCTCTGGGCCTGGGCACACTTCAAGAAGTTTGACCCTTTATATAAGCCTAGAAATAGACTTCCAGGCCCAAGAGGTCAAACACAGTCATGCCCAGCAAAGTAGCTCTGGGCCTGGGCACACTTCATTCACTTTGTACCTTTAAATCATACTACTACTACTACTACTACTACTACTACGAGACTTCCAGGCCCAAGAGGTCAAACACAGTCATGCCCAGCAAAGTAGCTCTGGGCCTGGGCACACTGCAATCACTTTGTGCCTTTAAATCATACTACTACTACCACCAGACTTCCAGGGCCAAGAGGTCAAACACATTCATGCCCAGCAAAGTAGCTCTGGGCCTGGGCACACTTCAATCACTTTGTGCCTTTAAATCATACTACTACTACCAGACTTCCAGGCCCAAGAGGTCAAACACAGTCATGCCCAGCAAAGTAGCTCTGGGCCTGGGCACACTTCATTCACTTTGTGCCTTTAAATCATACTACTACTACCACCACCAGACTTCCAGGGCCAAGAGGTCAACCACAGTCATGCACAGCAAAGTAGCTCTGGGCCTGGGCACACTTCAAGATGTTTGACCCTTTATATAAGCCTAGAAATAGACTTCCAGGCCCAAGAGTTCAAACACAGTCATGCACAGCAAAGTAGCTCTGGGCCTGGGCACACTTCATTCACTTTGTACCTTTAAATCATACTACTACTACCACCAGACTTCCAGGCCCAAGAGGTCAAACACATTCATGCCCAGCAAAGTAGCTCTGGGCCTGGGCACACTTCAATCACTTTGTGCCTTTAAATCATACTACTACTACCAGACTTCCAGGCCCAAGAGGTCAAACATAGTCATGCCCAGCAAAGTAGCTCTGGGCCTGGGCACACTTCAATCACTTTGTGCCTTTAAATCATACTACTACTACCAGACTTCCAGGCCCAAGACGTCAAACACAGTCATGCCCAGCAAAGTAGCTCTGGGCCTGGGCACACTTCATTCACTTTGTGCCTTTAAATCATACTACTACTACCACCAGACTTCCAGGGCCAAGAGGTCAACCACAGTCATGCACAGCAAAGTAGCTCTGGGCCTGGGCACAATTCAAGATGTTTGACCCTTTATATAAGCCTAGAAATAGACTTCCAGGCCCAAGAGTTCAAACACAGTCATTCACAGCAAAGTAGCTCTGGGCCTGGGCACACTTCATTCACTTTGTACCTTTAAATCATACTACTACTACCACCAGACTTCCAGGCCCAAGAGGTCAAACACATTCATGCCCAGCAAAGTAGCTCTGGGCCTGGGCACACTTCAATCACTTTGTGCCTTTAAATCATACTACTACTACCAGACTTCCAGGCCCAAGAGGTCAAACACATTCATGCCCAGCAAAGTAGCTCTGGGCCTGGGCACACTTCAATCACTTTGTGCCTTTAAATCATACTACTACTACTACCAGACTTCCAGACCCAAGAGGTCAAACACAGTCATGCCCAGCAAAGTAGCTCTGGGCCTGGGCACACTTCAAGAAGTTTGACCCTTTATATAAGCCTAGAAATAGACTTCCAGGCCCAAGAGGTCAAACACATTCATGCCCAGCAAAGTAGCTCTGGGCCTGGGCACACTTCAATCACTTTGTGCCTTTAAATCATACTACTACTACCAGACTTCCAGGCCCAAGAGGTCAAACACAGTCATGCCCAGCAAAGTAGCTCTGGGCCTGGGCACACTTCATTCACTTTGTGCCTTTAAATCATACTACTACTACCACCAGAATTCCAGGGCCAAGAGGTCACACAGTCATACACAGCAAAGTAGCTCTGGGCCTGGGCACACTTCAAGAAGTTTGACCCTTTATATAAGCCTAGAAATAGACTTCCAGGCCCAAGAGGTCAAACACAGTCATGCCCAGCAAAGTAGCTCTGGGCCTGGGCACACTTCATTCACTTTGTACCTTTAAATCATACTACTACTACTACTACTACTACTACTACTACCAGACTTCCAGGCCCAAGAGGTCAAACACAGTCATGCCCAGCAAAGTAGCTCTGGGCCTGGGCACACTTCATTCACTTTGTACCTTTAAATCATACTACTACTACTACTACTACCACCAGAATTCCAGGGCCAAGAGGTCACACAGTCATACACAGCAAAGTAGCTCTGGGCCTGGGCACACTTCAAGAAGTTTGTCCCTTTATATAAGCCTAGAAATAGACTTCCAGGCCCAAGAGTTCAAACACATTCATGCCCAGCAAAGTAGCTCTGGGCCTGGGCACACTTCAATCACTTTGTGCCTTTAAATCATACTACTACTACCAGACTTCCAGGCCCAAGAGGTCAAACACAGTCATGCCCAGCAAAGTAGCTCTGGGCCTGGGCACACTTCATTCACTTTGTGCCTTTAAATCATACTACTACTACTACCACCAGAATTCCAGGGCCAAGAGGTCACACAGTCATACACAGCAAAGTAGCTCTGGGCCTGGGCACACTTCAAGAAGTTTGACCCTTTATATAAGCCTAGAAATAGACTTCCAGAGCCAAGAGGTCAAACACAGTCATGCACAGCAAAGTAGCTCTGGGCCTGGGCACACTTCATTCACTTTGTGCCTTTAAATCATACTACTACTACCAGACTTCCAGGCCCAAGAGTTCAAACACATTCATGCCCAGCAAAGTAGCTCTGGGCCTGGGCACACTTCATTCACTTTGTGCCTTTAAATCATACTACTACTACCACCAGACTTCCAGGGCCAAGAGGTCAACCACAGTCATGCACAGCAAAGTAGCTCTGGGCCTGGGCACACTTCAAGATGTTTGACCCTTTATATAAGCCTAGAAATAGACTTCCAGGCCCAAGAGTTCAAACACAGTCATGCACAGCAAAGTAGCTCTGGGCCTGGGCACACTTCATTCACTTTGTACCTTTAAATCATACTACTACTACCAGACTTCCAGGCCCAAGAGTTCAAACACATTCATGCCCAGCAAAGTAGCTCTGGGCCTGGGCACACTTCAATCACTTTGTGCCTTTAAATCATACTACTACTACTACTACTACCAGACTTCCAGGCCCAAGAGGTCAAACACAGTCATGCCCAGCAAAGTAGCTCTGGGCCTGGGCACACTTCATTCACTTTGTACCTTTAAATCATACTACTACTACTACTACTACCACCAGAATTCCAGGGCCAAGAGGTCACACAGTCATACACAGCAAAGTAGCTCTGGGCCTGGGCACACTTCAAGAAGTTTGTCCCTTTATATAAGCCTAGAAATAGACTTCCAGGCCCAAGAGTTCAAACACATTCATGCCCAGCAAAGTAGCTCTGGGCCTGGGCACACTTCAATCACTTTGTGCCTTTAAATCATACTACTACTACCAGACTTCCAGGCCCAAGAGGTCAAACACAGTCATGCCCAGCAAAGTAGCTCTGGGCCTGGGCACACTTCATTCACTTTGTGCCTTTAAATCATACTACTACTACCACCAGAATTCCAGGGCCAAGAGGTCACACAGTCATACACAGCAAAGTAGCTCTGGGCCTGGGCACACTTCAAGAAGTTTGACCCTTTATATAAGCCTAGAAATAGACTTCCAGAGCCAAGAGGTCAAACACAGTCATGCACAGCAAAGTAGCTCTGGGCCTGGGCACACTTCAAGCACTTTGTGCCTTTAAATCATACTACTACTACTACTACTACTACTACTACTACTACTACTACCAGACTTCCAGGCCCAAGAGTTCAAACACATTCATGCCCAGCAAAGTAGCTCTGGGCCTGGGCACACTTCATTCACTTTGTGCCTTTAAATCATACTACTACTACCACCAGACTTCCAGGGCCAAGAGGTCAACCACAGTCATGCACAGCAAAGTAGCTCTGGGCCTGGGCACACTTCAAGATGTTTGACCCTTTATATAAGCCTAGAAATAGACTTCCAGGCCCAAGAGTTCAAACACAGTCATGCACAGCAAAGTAGCTCTGGGCCTGGGCACACTTCATTCACTTTGTACCTTTAAATCATACTACTACTACCACCAGACTTCCAGGCCCAAGAGGTCAAACACATTCATGCCCAGCAAAGTAGCTCTGGGCCTGGGCACACTTCAATCACTTTGTGCCTTTAAATCATACTACTACTACCACCAGACTTCCAGGCCCTGGAGGTCACACCTTCATGCCTAGCAAGGTTGCTTTACACCTGCGCACACTTCAGACCGTTTCACTCTTTTAATCATTCAAAGTACCACATTTCCAGACCCAAGAGGTCACAGAATCATACCCAGCAAAGTAGCTCTGGGCCTGGGCACACTTCAATCACTTTGTGCCTTTAAATCATACTACTACTACCAGACTTCCAGGCCCCAGAGGTCAAACACAGTCATGCCCAGCAAAGTAGCTCTGGGCCTGGGCACACTTCAAGAAGTTTGACCCTTTATATAAGCCTAGAAATAGACTTCCAGAGCCAAGAGGTCAAACACAGTCATGCACAGCAAAGTAGCTCTGGGCCTGGGCACACTTCATTCACTTTGTACCTTTAAATCATACTACTACTACCAGACTTCCAGGCCCAAGAGTTCAAACACATTCATGCCCAGCAAAGTAGCTCTGGGCCTGGGCACACTTCAATCACTTTGTGTCTTTAAATCATACTACTACTACCAGACTTCCAGGCCCCAGAGGTCAAACACAGTCATGCCCAGCAAAGTAGCTCTGGGCCTGGGCACACTTCAAGAAGTTTGACCCTTTATATAAGCCTAGAAATAGACTTTCAGGCCCAAGAGGTCAAACACAGTCATGCCCAGCAAAGTAGCTGTGGGCCTGGGCACACTTCATTCACTTTGTACCTTTAAATCATACTACTACTACTACTACTACTACTACTACTACTACTACTACTACTACTACTACTACCAGACTTCCAGGCCCAAGAGGTCAAACACAGTCATGCCCAGCAAAGTAGCTCTGGGCCTGGGCACACTTCAAGAAGTTTGACCCTTTATATAAGCCTAGAAATAGACTTCCAGGCCCAAGAGTTCAAACACATTCATGCCCAGCAAAGTAGCTCTGGGCCTGGGCACACTTCAATCACTTTGTGCCTTTAAATCATACTACTACTACCACCAGACTTCCAGGCCCAAGAGGTCAAACACAGTCATGCCCAGCAAAGTAGCTCTGGGCCTGGGCACACTTCAATCACTTTGTGCCTTTAAATCATACTACTACTACCAGACTTCCAGGCCCAAGAGTTCAAACACATTCATGCCCAGCAAAGTAGCTCTGGGCCTGGGCACACTTCATTCACTTTGTGCCTTTAAATCATACTACTACTACCACCAGACTTCCAGGGCCAAGAGGTCAACCACAGTCATGCACAGCAAAGTAGCTCTGGGCCTGGGCACACTTCAAGATGTTTGACCCTTTATATAAGCCTAGAAATAGACTTCCAGGCCCAAGAGTTCAAACACATTCATGCCCAGCAAAGTAGCTCTGGGCCTGGGCACACTTCAATCACTTTGTGCCTTTAAATCATACTACTACTACCACCAGACTTCCAGGCCCAAGAGGTCAAACACAGTCATGCCCAGCAAAGTAGCTCTGGGCCTGGGCACACTTCAATCACTTTGTGCCTTTAAATCATACTACTACTACCAGACTTCCAGGCCCAAGAGTTCAAACACATTCATGCCCAGCAAAGTAGCTCTGGGCCTGGGCACACTTCAAGATGTTTGACCCTTTATATAAGCCTAGAAATAGACTTCCAGGCCCAAGAGGTCAAACACAGTCATGCCCAGCAAAGTAGCTCTGGGCCTGGGCACACTTCATTCACTTTGTACCTTTAAATCATACTACTACTACTACTACTACTACTACTACTACTACTACTACTACTACCAGACTTCCAGGCCCAAGAGGTCAAACACAGTCATGCCCAGCAAAGTAGCTCTGGGCCTGGGCACACTTCATTCACTTTGTGCCTTTAAATCATACTACTACTACCACCAGAATTCCAGGGCCAAGAGGTCACACAGTCATACACAGCAAAGTAGCTCTGGGCCTGGGCACACTTCAAGAAGTTTGACCCTTTATATAAGCCTAGAAATAGACTTCCAGGCCCAAGAGGTCAAACACAGTCATGCCCAGCAAAGTAGCTCTGGGCCTGGGCACACTTCATTCACTTTGTACCTTTAAATCATACTACTACTACTACTACTACTACTACTACTACTACCAGACTTCCAGGCCCAAGAGGTCAAACACAGTCATGCCCAGCAAAGTAGATCTGGGCCTGGGCACACTTCAAGAAGTTTGACCCTTTATATAAGCCTAGAAATAGACTTTCAGGCCCAAGAGGTCAAACACAGTCATGCCCAGCAAAGTAGCTGTGGGCCTGGGCACACTTCATTCACTTTGTACCTTTAAATCATACTACTACTACTACTACTACTACTACTACTACTACTACTACTACTACCAGACTTCCAGGCCCAAGAGGTCAAACACAGTCATGCCCAGCAAAGTAGCTCTGGGCCTGGGCACACTTCAAGAAGTTTGACCCTTTATATAAGCCTAGAAATAGACTTCCAGGCCCAAGAGTTCAAACACATTCATGCCCAGCAAAGTAGCTCTGGGCCTGGGCACACTTCAATCACTTTGTGCCTTTAAATCATACTACTACTACCACCAGACTTCCAGGCCCAAGAGGTCAAACACAGTCATGCCCAGCAAAGTAGCTCTGGGCCTGGGCACACTTCAATCACTTTGTGCCTTTAAATCATACTACTACTACCAGACTTCCAGGCCCAAGAGTTCAAACACATTCATGCCCAGCAAAGTAGCTCTGGGCCTGGGCACACTTCATTCACTTTGTGCCTTTAAATCATACTACTACTACCACCAGACTTCCAGGGCCAAGAGGTCAACCACAGTCATGCACAGCAAAGTAGCTCTGGGCCTGGGCACACTTCAAGATGTTTGACCCTTTATATAAGCCTAGAAATAGACTTCCAGGCCCAAGAGTTCAAACACATTCATGCCCAGCAAAGTAGCTCTGGGCCTGGGCACACTTCAATCACTTTGTGCCTTTAAATCATACTACTACTACCACCAGACTTCCAGGCCCAAGAGGTCAAACACAGTCATGCCCAGCAAAGTAGCTCTGGGCCTGGGCACACTTCAAGAAGTTTGACCCTTTATATAAGCCTAGAAATAGACTTCCAGAGCCAAGAGGTCAAACACAGTCATGCACAGCAAAGTAGCTCTGGGCCTGGGCACACTTCATTCACTTTGTGCCTTTAAATCATACTACTACTACCACCAGACTTCCAGGCCCAAGAGGTCAAACACATTCATGCCCAGCAAAGTAGCTCTGGGCCTGGGCACACTTCAATCACTTTGTGCCTTTAAATCATACTACTACTACCAGACTTCCAGGCCCAAGAGGTCAAACACAGTCATGCCCAGCAAAGTAGCTCTGGGCCTGGGCACACTTCAATCACTTTGTGCCTTTAAATCATACTACTACTACCAGACTTCCAGGCCCAAGAGTTCAAACACATTCATGCCCAGCAAAGTAGCTCTGGGCCTGGGCACACTTCAAGATGTTTGACCCTGTATATAAGCCTAGAAATAGACTTCCAGAGCCAAGAGGTCAAACACAGTCATGCCCAGCAAAGTAGCTCTGGGCCTGGGCACACTTCATTCACTTTGTGCCTTTAAATCATACTACTACTACCAGACTTCCAGGCCCAAGAGTTCAAACACATTCATGCCCAGCAAAGTAGCTCTGGGCCTGGGCACACTTCAATCACTTTGTGCCTTTAAATCATACTACTACTACCAGACTTCCAGGCCCCAGAGGTCAAACACAGTCATGCCCAGCAAAGTAGCTCTGGGCCTGGGCACACTTCAAGAAGTTTGACCCTTTATATAAGCCTAGAAATAGACTTCCAGAGCCAAGAGGTCAAACACAGTCATGCCCAGCAAAGTAGCTCTGGGCCTGGGCACACTTCATTCACTTTGTACCTTTAAATCATACTACTACTACCAGACTTCCAGGCCCAAGACGTCAAACACAGTCATGCCCAGCAAAGTAGCTCTGGGCCTGGGCACACTTCATTCACTTTGTACCTTTAAATCATACTACTACTACTACTACTACTACTACTACTACTACTACTACTACCAGACTTCCAGGCCCAAGAGTTCAAACACATTCATGCCCAGCAAAGTAGCTCTGGGCCTGGGCACACTTCAATCACTTTGTGCCTTTAAATCATACTACTACTACCACCAGACTTCCAGGCCCAAGAGGTCAAACACAGTCATGCCCAGCAAAGTAGCTCTGGGCCTGGGCACACTTCAATCACTTTGTGCCTTTAAATCATACTACTACTACCACCAGACTTCCAGGCCCAAGAGGTCAAACACAGTCATGCCCAGCAAAGTAGCTCTGGGCCTGGGCACACTTCAATCACTTTGTGCCTTTAAATCATACTACTACTACCAGACTTCCAGGCCCAAGAGTTCAAACACATTCATGCCCAGCAAAGTAGCTCTGGGCCTGGGCACACTTCAAGATGTTTGACCCTTTATATAAGCCTAGAAATAGACTTCCAGGCCCAAGAGGTCAAACACAGTCATGCCCAGCAAAGTAGCTCTGGGCCTGGGCACACTTCATTCACTTTGTACCTTTAAATCATACTACTACTACTACTACTACTACTACTACTACTACTACTACTACCAGACTTCCAGGCCCAAGAGGTCAAACACAGTCATGCCCAGCAAAGTAGCTCTGGGCCTGGGCACACTTCATTCACTTTGTGCCTTTAAATCATACTACTACTACCACCAGAATTCCAGGGCCAAGAGGTCACACAGTCATACACAGCAAAGTAGCTCTGGGCCTGGGCACACTTCAAGAAGTTTGACCCTTTATATAAGCCTAGAAATAGACTTCCAGGCCCAAGAGGTCAAACACAGTCATGCCCAGCAAAGTAGCTCTGGGCCTGGGCACACTTCATTCACTTTGTACCTTTAAATCATACTACTACTACTACTACTACTACTACTACCAGACTTCCAGGCCCAAGAGGTCAAACACAGTCATGCCCAGCAAAGTAGCTCTGGGCCTGGGCACACTGCAATCACTTTGTGCCTTTAAATCATACTACTACTACCACCAGACTTCCAGGGCCAAGAGGTCACACAGTCATGCACAGCAAAGTAGCTCTGGGCCTGGGCACACTTCAAGAAGTTTGACCATTTATATAAGCCTAGAAATAGACTTCCAGGCCCAAGAGGTCAAACACAGTCATGCACAGCAAAGTAGCTCTGGGCCTGGGCACACTTCAATCACTTTGTGCCTTTAAATCATACTACTACTACCAGACTTCCAGGCCCAAGAGGTCAAACACAGTCATGCCCAGCAAAGTAGCTCTGGGCCTGGGCACACTTCATTCACTTTGTGCCTTTAAATCATACTACTACTACTACCACCAGAATTCCAGGGCCAAGAGGTCACACAGTCATACACAGCAAAGTAGCTCTGGGCCTGGGCACACTTCAAGAAGTTTGACCCTTTATATAAGCCTAGAAATAGACTTCCAGAGCCAAGAGGTCAAACACAGTCATGCACAGCAAAGTAGCTCTGGGCCTGGGCACACTTCATTCACTTTGTGCCTTTAAATCATACTACTACTACCAGACTTCCAGGCCCAAGAGTTCAAACACATTCATGCCCAGCAAAGTAGCTCTGGGCCTGGGCACACTTCATTCACTTTGTGCCTTTAAATCATACTACTACTACCACCAGACTTCCAGGGCCAAGAGGTCAACCACAGTCATGCACAGCAAAGTAGCTCTGGGCCTGGGCACACTTCAAGATGTTTGACCCTTTATATAAGCCTAGAAATAGACTTCCAGGCCCAAGAGTTCAAACACAGTCATGCACAGCAAAGTAGCTCTGGGCCTGGGCACACTTCATTCACTTTGTACCTTTAAATCATACTACTACTACCAGACTTCCAGGCCCAAGAGTTCAAACACATTCATGCCCAGCAAAGTAGCTCTGGGCCTGGGCACACTTCAATCACTTTGTGCCTTTAAATCATACTACTACTACTACTACTACCAGACTTCCAGGCCCAAGAGGTCAAACACAGTCATGCCCAGCAAAGTAGCTCTGGGCCTGGGCACACTTCATTCACTTTGTACCTTTAAATCATACTACTACTACTACTACTACCACCAGAATTCCAGGGCCAAGAGGTCACACAGTCATACACAGCAAAGTAGCTCTGGGCCTGGGCACACTTCAAGAAGTTTGTCCGTTTATATAAGCCTAGAAATAGACTTCCAGGCCCAAGAGTTCAAACACATTCATGCCCAGCAAAGTAGCTCTGGGCCTGGGCACACTTCAATCACTTTGTGCCTTTAAATCATACTACTACTACCAGACTTCCAGGCCCAAGAGGTCAAACACAGTCATGCCCAGCAAAGTAGCTCTGGGCCTGGGCACACTTCATTCACTTTGTGCCTTTAAATCATACTACTACTACCACCAGAATTCCAGGGCCAAGAGGTCACACAGTCATACACAGCAAAGTAGCTCTGGGCCTGGGCACACTTCAAGAAGTTTGACCCTTTATATAAGCCTAGAAATAGACTTCCAGAGCCAAGAGGTCAAACACAGTCATGCACAGCAAAGTAGCTCTGGGCCTGGGCACACTTCAAGCACTTTGTGCCTTTAAATCATACTACTACTACTACTACTACTACTACTACTACTACTACTACCAGACTTCCAGGCCCAAGAGTTCAAACACATTCATGCCCAGCAAAGTAGCTCTGGGCCTGGGCACACTTCATTCACTTTGTGCCTTTAAATCATACTACTACTACCACCAGACTTCCAGGGCCAAGAGGTCAACCACAGTCATGCACAGCAAAGTAGCTCTGGGCCTGGGCACACTTCAAGATGTTTGACCCTTTATATAAGCCTAGAAATAGACTTCCAGGCCCAAGAGTTCAAACACAGTCATGCACAGCAAAGTAGCTCTGGGCCTGGGCACACTTCATTCACTTTGTACCTTTAAATCATACTACTACTACCACCAGACTTCCAGGCCCAAGAGGTCAAACACATTCATGCCCAGCAAAGTAGCTCTGGGCCTGGGCACACTTCAATCACTTTGTGCCTTTAAATCATACTACTACTACCACCAGACTTCCAGGCCCTGGAGGTCACACCTTCATGCCTAGCAAGGTTGCTTTACACCTGCGCACACTTCAGACCGTTTCACTCTTTTAATCATTCAAAGTACCACATTTCCAGACCCAAGAGGTCACAGAATCATACCCAGCAAAGTAGCTCTGGGCCTGGGCACACTTCAATCACTTTGTGCCTTTAAATCATACTACTACTACCAGACTTCCAGGCCCCAGAGGTCAAACACAGTCATGCCCAGCAAAGTAGCTCTGGGCCTGGGCACACTTCAAGAAGTTTGACCCTTTATATAAGCCTAGAAATAGACTTCCAGAGCCAAGAGGTCAAACACAGTCATGCACAGCAAAGTAGCTCTGGGCCTGGGCACACTTCATTCACTTTGTACCTTTAAATCATACTACTACTACCAGACTTCCAGGCCCAAGAGTTCAAACACATTCATGCCCAGCAAAGTAGCTCTGGGCCTGGGCACACTTCAATCACTTTGTGTCTTTAAATCATACTACTACTACCAGACTTCCAGGCCCCAGAGGTCAAACACAGTCATGCCCAGCAAAGTAGCTCTGGGCCTGGGCACACTTCAAGAAGTTTGACCCTTTATATAAGCCTAGAAATAGACTTTCAGGCCCAAGAGGTCAAACACAGTCATGCCCAGCAAAGTAGCTGTGGGCCTGGGCACACTTCATTCACTTTGTACCTTTAAATCATACTACTACTACTACTACTACTACTACTACTACTACTACTACTACTACTACCAGACTTCCAGGCCCAAGAGGTCAAACACAGTCATGCCCAGCAAAGTAGCTCTGGGCCTGGGCACACTTCAAGAAGTTTGACCCTTTATATAAGCCTAGAAATAGACTTCCAGGCCCAAGAGTTCAAACACATTCATGCCCAGCAAAGTAGCTCTGGGCCTGGGCACACTTCAATCACTTTGTGCCTTTAAATCATACTACTACTACCACCAGACTTCCAGGCCCAAGAGGTCAAACACAGTCATGCCCAGCAAAGTAGCTCTGGGCCTGGGCACACTTCAATCACTTTGTGCCTTTAAATCATACTACTACTACCAGACTTCCAGGCCCAAGAGTTCAAACACATTCATGCCCAGCAAAGTAGCTCTGGGCCTGGGCACACTTCATTCACTTTGTGCCTTTAAATCATACTACTACTACCACCAGACTTCCAGGGCCAAGAGGTCAACCACAGTCATGCACAGCAAAGTAGCTCTGGGCCTGGGCACACTTCAAGATGTTTGACCCTTTATATAAGCCTAGAAATAGACTTCCAGGCCCAAGAGTTCAAACACATTCATGCCCAGCAAAGTAGCTCTGGGCCTGGGCACACTTCAATCACTTTGTGCCTTTAAATCATACTACTACTACCACCAGACTTCCAGGCCCAAGAGGTCAAACACAGTCATGCCCAGCAAAGTAGCTCTGGGCCTGGGCACACTTCAATCACTTTGTGCCTTTAAATCATACTACTACTACCAGACTTCCAGGCCCAAGAGTTCAAACACATTCATGCCCAGCAAAGTAGCTCTGGGCCTGGGCACACTTCAAGATGTTTGACCCTTTATATAAGCCTAGAAATAGACTTCCAGGCCCAAGAGGTCAAACACAGTCATGCCCAGCAAAGTAGCTCTGGGCCTGGGCACACTTCATTCACTTTGTACCTTTAAATCATACTACTACTACTACTACTACTACTACTACTACTACTACTACTACCAGACTTCCAGGCCCAAGAGGTCAAACACAGTCATGCCCAGCAAAGTAGCTCTGGGCCTGGGCACACTTCATTCACTTTGTGCCTTTAAATCATACTACTACTACCACCAGAATTCCAGGGCCAAGAGGTCACACAGTCATACACAGCAAAGTAGCTCTGGGCCTGGGCACACTTCAAGAAGTTTGACCCTTTATATAAGCCTAGAAATAGACTTCCAGGCCCAAGAGGTCAAACACAGTCATGCCCAGCAAAGTAGCTCTGGGCCTGGGCACACTTCATTCACTTTGTACCTTTAAATCATACTACTACTACTACTACTACTACTACTACTACTACCAGACTTCCAGGCCCAAGAGGTCAAACACAGTCATGCCCAGCAAAGTAGATCTGGGCCTGGGCACACTTCAAGAAGTTTGACCCTTTATATAAGCCTAGAAATAGACTTTCAGGCCCAAGAGGTCAAACACAGTCATGCCCAGCAAAGTAGCTGTGGGCCTGGGCACACTTCATTCACTTTGTACCTTTAAATCATACTACTACTACTACTACTACTACTACTACTACTACTACTACTACTACTACTACTACCAGACTTCCAGGCCCAAGAGGTCAAACACAGTCATGCCCAGCAAAGTAGCTCTGGGCCTGGGCACACTTCAAGAAGTTTGACCCTTTATATAAGCCTAGAAATAGACTTCCAGGCCCAAGAGTTCAAACACATTCATGCCCAGCAAAGTAGCTCTGGGCCTGGGCACACTTCAATCACTTTGTGCCTTTAAATCATACTACTACTACCACCAGACTTCCAGGCCCAAGAGGTCAAACACAGTCATGCCCAGCAAAGTAGCTCTGGGCCTGGGCACACTTCAATCACTTTGTGCCTTTAAATCATACTACTACTACCAGACTTCCAGGCCCAAGAGTTCAAACACATTCATGCCCAGCAAAGTAGCTCTGGGCCTGGGCACACTTCATTCACTTTGTGCCTTTAAATCATACTACTACTACCACCAGACTTCCAGGGCCAAGAGGTTAACCACAGTCATGCACAGCAAAGTAGCTCTGGGCCTGGGCACACTTCAAGATGTTTGACCCTTTATATAAGCCTAGAAATAGACTTCCAGGCCCAAGAGTTCAAACACATTCATGCCCAGCAAAGTAGCTCTGGGCCTGGGCACACTTCAATCACTTTGTGCCTTTAAATCATACTACTACTACCACCAGACTTCCAGGCCCAAGAGGTCAAACACAGTCATGCCCAGCAAAGTAGCTCTGGGCCTGGGCACACTTCAAGAAGTTTGACCCTTTATATAAGCCTAGAAATAGACTTCCAGAGCCAAGAGGTCAAACACAGTCATGCACAGCAAAGTAGCTCTGGGCCTGGGCACACTTCATTCACTTTGTGCCTTTAAATCATACTACTACTACCACCAGACTTCCAGGCCCAAGAGGTCAAACACATTCATGCCCAGCAAAGTAGCTCTGGGCCTGGGCACACTTCAATCACTTTGTGCCTTTAAATCATACTACTACTACCAGACTTCCAGGCCCAAGAGGTCAAACACAGTCATGCCCAGCAAAGTAGCTCTGGGCCTGGGCACACTTCAATCACTTTGTGCCTTTAAATCATACTACTACTACCAGACTTCCAGGCCCAAGAGTTCAAACACATTCATGCCCAGCAAAGTAGCTCTGGGCCTGGGCACACTTCAAGATGTTTGACCCTGTATATAAGCCTAGAAATAGACTTCCAGAGCCAAGAGGTCAAACACAGTCATGCCCAGCAAAGTAGCTCTGGGCCTGGGCACACTTCATTCACTTTGTGCCTTTAAATCATACTACTACTACCAGACTTCCAGGCCCAAGAGTTCAAACACATTCATGCCCAGCAAAGTAGCTCTGGGCCTGGGCACACTTCAATCACTTTGTGCCTTTAAATCATACTACTACTACCAGACTTCCAGGCCCCAGAGGTCAAACACAGTCATGCCCAGCAAAGTAGCTCTGGGCCTGGGCACACTTCAAGAAGTTTGACCCTTTATATAAGCCTAGAAATAGACTTCCAGAGCCAAGAGGTCAAACACAGTCATGCCCAGCAAAGTAGCTCTGGGCCTGGGCACACTTCATTCACTTTGTACCTTTAAATCATACTACTACTACCAGACTTCCAGGCCCAAGACGTCAAACACAGTCATGCCCAGCAAAGTAGCTCTGGGCCTGGGCACACTTCATTCACTTTGTACCTTTAAATCATACTACTACTACTACTACTACTACTACTACTACTACTACTACCAGACTTCCAGGCCCAAGAGTTCAAACACATTCATGCCCAGCAAAGTAGCTCTGGGCCTGGGCACACTTCAATCACTTTGTGCCTTTAAATCATACTACTACTACCACCAGACTTCCAGGCCCAAGAGGTCAAACACAGTCATGCCCAGCAAAGTAGCTCTGGGCCTGGGCACACTTCAATCACTTTGTGCCTTTAAATCATACTACTACTACCACCAGACTTCCAGGCCCAAGAGGTCAAACACAGTCATGCCCAGCAAAGTAGCTCTGGGCCTGGGCACACTTCAATCACTTTGTGCCTTTAAATCATACTACTACTACCAGACTTCCAGGCCCAAGAGTTCAAACACATTCATGCCCAGCAAAGTAGCTCTGGGCCTGGGCACACTTCAAGATGTTTGACCCTTTATATAAGCCTAGAAATAGACTTCCAGGCCCAAGAGGTCAAACACAGTCATGCCCAGCAAAGTAGCTCTGGGCCTGGGCACACTTCATTCACTTTGTACCTTTAAATCATACTACTACTACTACTACTACTACTACTACTACTACTACTACTACCAGACTTCCAGGCCCAAGAGGTCAAACACAGTCATGCCCAGCAAAGTAGCTCTGGGCCTGGGCACACTTCATTCACTTTGTGCCTTTAAATCATACTACTACTACCACCAGAATTCCAGGGCCAAGAGGTCACACAGTCATACACAGCAAAGTAGCTCTGGGCCTGGGCACACTTCAAGAAGTTTGACCCTTTATATAAGCCTAGAAATAGACTTCCAGGCCCAAGAGGTCAAACACAGTCATGCCCAGCAAAGTAGCTCTGGGCCTGGGCACACTTCATTCACTTTGTACCTTTAAATCATACTACTACTACTACTACTACTACTACTACGAGACTTCCAGGCCCAAGAGGTCAAACACAGTCATGCCCAGCAAAGTAGCTCTGGGCCTGGGCACACTGCAATCACTTTGTGCCTTTAAATCATACTACTACTACCACCAGACTTCCAGGGCCAAGAGGTCAAACACATTCATGCCCAGCAAAGTAGCTCTGGGCCTGGGCACACTTCAATCACTTTGTGCCTTTAAATCATACTACTACTACCAGACTTCCAGGCCCAAGAGGTCAAACACAGTCATGCCCAGCAAAGTAGCTCTGGGCCTGGGCACACTTCATTCACTTTGTGCCTTTAAATCATACTACTACTACCACCACCAGACTTCCAGGGCCAAGAGGTCAACCACAGTCATGCACAGCAAAGTAGCTCTGGGCCTGGGCACACTTCAAGATGTTTGACCCTTTATATAAGCCTAGAAATAGACTTCCAGGCCCAAGAGTTCAAACACAGTCATGCACAGCAAAGTAGCTCTGGGCCTGGGCACACTTCATTCACTTTGTACCTTTAAATCATACTACTACTACCACCAGACTTCCAGGCCCAAGAGGTCAAACACATTCATGCCCAGCAAAGTAGCTCTGGGCCTGGGCACACTTCAATCACTTTGTGCCTTTAAATCATACTACTACTACCACCAGACTTCCAGGCCCAAGAGGTCAAACACAGTCATGCCCAGCAAAGTAGCTCTGGGCCTGGGCACACTTCAATCACTTTGTGCCTTTAAATCATACTACTACTACCAGACTTCCAGGCCCAAGAGTTCAAACACATTCATGCCCAGCAAAGTAGCTCTGGGCCTGGGCACACTTCATTCACTTTGTGCCTTTAAATCATACTACTACTACCACCAGACTTCCAGGGCCAAGAGGTCAACCACAGTCATGCACAGCAAAGTAGCTCTGGGCCTGGGCACACTTCAAGATGTTTGACCCTTTATATAAGCCTAGAAATAGACTTCCAGGCCCAAGAGTTCAAACACATTCATGCCCAGCAAAGTAGCTCTGGGCCTGGGCACACTTCAATCACTTTGTGCCTTTAAATCATACTACTACTACCACCAGACTTCCAGGCCCAAGAGGTCAAACACAGTCATGCCCAGCAAAGTAGCTCTGGGCCTGGGCACACTTCAATCACTTTGTGCCTTTAAATCATACTACTACTACCAGACTTCCAGGCCCAAGAGTTCAAACACATTCATGCCCAGCAAAGTAGCTCTGGGCCTGGGCACACTTCAAGATGTTTGACCCTTTATATAAGCCTAGAAATAGACTTCCAGGCCCAAGAGGTCAAACACAGTCATGCCCAGCAAAGTAGCTCTGGGCCTGGGCACACTTCATTCACTTTGTACCTTTAAATCATACTACTACTACTACTACTACTACTACTACTACTACTACTACTACTACCAGACTTCCAGGCCCAAGAGGTCAAACACAGTCATGCCCAGCAAAGTAGCTCTGGGCCTGGGCACACTTCATTCACTTTGTGCCTTTAAATCATACTACTACTACCACCAGAATTCCAGGGCCAAGAGGTCACACAGTCATACACAGCAAAGTAGCTCTGGGCCTGGGCACACTTCAAGAAGTTTGACCCTTTATATAAGCCTAGAAATAGACTTCCAGGCCCAAGAGGTCAAACACAGTCATGCCCAGCAAAGTAGCTCTGGGCCTGGGCACACTTCATTCACTTTGTACCTTTAAATCATACTACTACTACTACTACTACTACTACTACTACTACCAGACTTCCAGGCCCAAGAGGTCAAACACAGTCATGCCCAGCAAAGTAGATCTGGGCCTGGGCACACTTCAAGAAGTTTGACCCTTTATATAAGCCTAGAAATAGACTTTCAGGCCCAAGAGGTCAAACACAGTCATGCCCAGCAAAGTAGCTGTGGGCCTGGGCACACTTCATTCACTTTGTACCTTTAAATCATACTACTACTACTACTACTACTACTACTACTACTACTACTACTACTACTACTACCAGACTTCCAGGCCCAAGAGGTCAAACACAGTCATGCCCAGCAAAGTAGCTCTGGGCCTGGGCACACTTCAAGAAGTTTGACCCTTTATATAAGCCTAGAAATAGACTTCCAGGCCCAAGAGTTCAAACACATTCATGCCCAGCAAAGTAGCTCTGGGCCTGGGCACACTTCAATCACTTTGTGCCTTTAAATCATACTACTACTACCACCAGACTTCCAGGCCCAAGAGGTCAAACACAGTCATGCCCAGCAAAGTAGCTCTGGGCCTGGGCACACTTCAATCACTTTGTGCCTTTAAATCATACTACTACTACCAGACTTCCAGGCCCAAGAGTTCAAACACATTCATGCCCAGCAAAGTAGCTCTGGGCCTGGGCACACTTCATTCACTTTGTGCCTTTAAATCATACTACTACTACCACCAGACTTCCAGGGCCAAGAGGTTAACCACAGTCATGCACAGCAAAGTAGCTCTGGGCCTGGGCACACTTCAAGATGTTTGACCCTTTATATAAGCCTAGAAATAGACTTCCAGGCCCAAGAGTTCAAACACATTCATGCCCAGCAAAGTAGCTCTGGGCCTGGGCACACTTCAATCACTTTGTGCCTTTAAATCATACAACTACTACCACCAGACTTCCAGGCCCAAGAGGTCAAACACAGTCATGCCCAGCAAAGTAGCTCTGGGCCTGGGCACACTTCAAGAAGTTTGACCCTTTATATAAGCCTAGAAATAGACTTCCAGAGCCAAGAGGTCAAACACAGTCATGCACAGCAAAGTAGCTCTGGGCCTGGGCACACTTCATTCACTTTGTGCCTTTAAATCATACTACTACTACCACCAGACTTCCAGGCCCAAGAGGTCAAACACATTCATGCCCAGCAAAGTAGCTCTGGGCCTGGGCACACTTCAATCACTTTGTGCCTTTAAATCATACTACTACTACCAGACTTCCAGGCCCAAGAGGTCAAACACAGTCATGCCCAGCAAAGTAGCTCTGGGCCTGGGCACACTTCAATCACTTTGTGCCTTTAAATCATACTACTACTACCAGACTTCCAGGCCCAAGAGTTCAAACACATTCATGCCCAGCAAAGTAGCTCTGGGCCTGGGCACACTTCAAGATGTTTGACCCTGTATATAAGCCTAGAAATAGACTTCCAGAGCCAAGAGGTCAAACACAGTCATGCCCAGCAAAGTAGCTCTGGGCCTGGGCACACTTCATTCACTTTGTGCCTTTAAATCATACTACTACTACCAGACTTCCAGGCCCAAGAGTTCAAACACATTCATGCCCAGCAAAGTAGCTCTGGGCCTGGGCACACTTCAATCACTTTGTGCCTTTAAATCATACTACTACTACCAGACTTCCAGGCCCCAGAGGTCAAACACAGTCATGCCCAGCAAAGTAGCTCTGGGCCTGGGCACACTTCAAGAAGTTTGACCCTTTATATAAGCCTAGAAATAGACTTCCAGAGCCAAGAGGTCAAACACAGTCATGCCCAGCAAAGTAGCTCTGGGCCTGGGCACACTTCATTCACTTTGTACCTTTAAATCATACTACTACTACCAGACTTCCAGGCCCAAGACGTCAAACACAGTCATGCCCAGCAAAGTAGCTCTGGGCCTGGGCACACTTCATTCACTTTGTACCTTTAAATCATACTACTACTACTACTACTACTACTACTACTACTACTACTACCAGACTTCCAGGCCCAAGAGTTCAAACACATTCATGCCCAGCAAAGTAGCTCTGGGCCTGGGCACACTTCAATCACTTTGTGCCTTTAAATCATACTACTACTACCACCAGACTTCCAGGGCCAAGAGGTCAACCACAGTCATGCACAGCAAAGTAGCTCTGGGCCTGGGCACAATTCAAGATGTTTGACCCTTTATATAAGCCTAGAAATAGACTTCCAGGCCCAAGAGTTCAAACACAGTCATTCACAGCAAAGTAGCTCTGGGCCTGGGCACACTTCATTCACTTTGTACCTTTAAATCATACTACTACTACCACCAGACTTCCAGGCCCAAGAGGTCAAACACATTCATGCCCAGCAAAGTAGCTCTGGGCCTGGGCACACTTCAATCACTTTGTGCCTTTAAATCATACTACTACTACCAGACTTCCAGGCCCAAGAGGTCAAACACATTCATGCCCAGCAAAGTAGCTCTGGGCCTGGGCACACTTCAATCACTTTGTGCCTTTAAATCATACTACTACTACTACCAGACTTCCAGACCCAAGAGGTCAAACACAGTCATGCCCAGCAAAGTAGCTCTGGGCCTGGGCACACTTCAAGAAGTTTGACCCTTTATATAAGCCTAGAAATAGACTTCCAGGCCCAAGAGGTCAAACACATTCATGCCCAGCAAAGTAGCTCTGGGCCTGGGCACACTTCAATCACTTTGTGCCTTTAAATCATACTACTACTACCAGACTTCCAGGCCCAAGAGGTCAAACACAGTCATGCCCAGCAAAGTAGCTCTGGGCCTGGGCACACTTCATTCACTTTGTGCCTTTAAATCATACTACTACTACCACCAGAATTCCAGGGCCAAGAGGTCACACAGTCATACACAGCAAAGTAGCTCTGGGCCTGGGCACACTTCAAGAAGTTTGACCCTTTATATAAGCCTAGAAATAGACTTCCAGGCCCAAGAGGTCAAACACAGTCATGCCCAGCAAAGTAGCTCTGGGCCTGGGCACACTTCATTCACTTTGTACCTTTAAATCATACTACTACTACTACTACTACTACTACTACTACTACTACTACCAGACTTCCAGGCCCAAGAGGTCAAACACAGTCATGCCCAGCAAAGTAGCTCTGGGCCTGGGCACACTTCATTCACTTTGTACCTTTAAATCATACTACTACTACTACTACTACCACCAGAATTCCAGGGCCAAGAGGTCACACAGTCATACACAGCAAAGTAGCTCTGGGCCTGGGCACACTTCAAGAAGTTTGTCCCTTTATATAAGCCTAGAAATAGACTTCCAGGCCCAAGAGTTCAAACACATTCATGCCCAGCAAAGTAGCTCTGGGCCTGGGCACACTTCAATCACTTTGTGCCTTTAAATCATACTACTACTACCAGACTTCCAGGCCCAAGAGGTCAAACACAGTCATGCCCAGCAAAGTAGCTCTGGGCCTGGGCACACTTCATTCACTTTGTGCCTTTAAATCATACTACTACTACTACCACCAGAATTCCAGGGCCAAGAGGTCACACAGTCATACACAGCAAAGTAGCTCTGGGCCTGGGCACACTTCAAGAAGTTTGACCCTTTATATAAGCCTAGAAATAGACTTCCAGAGCCAAGAGGTCAAACACAGTCATGCACAGCAAAGTAGCTCTGGGCCTGGGCACACTTCATTCACTTTGTGCCTTTAAATCATACTACTACTACCAGACTTCCAGGCCCAAGAGTTCAAACACATTCATGCCCAGCAAAGTAGCTCTGGGCCTGGGCACACTTCATTCACTTTGTGCCTTTAAATCATACTACTACTACCACCAGACTTCCAGGGCCAAGAGGTCAACCACAGTCATGCACAGCAAAGTAGCTCTGGGCCTGGGCACACTTCAAGATGTTTGACCCTTTATATAAGCCTAGAAATAGACTTCCAGGCCCAAGAGTTCAAACACAGTCATGCACAGCAAAGTAGCTCTGGGCCTGGGCACACTTCATTCACTTTGTACCTTTAAATCATACTACTACTACCAGACTTCCAGGCCCAAGAGTTCAAACACATTCATGCCCAGCAAAGTAGCTCTGGGCCTGGGCACACTTCAATCACTTTGTGCCTTTAAATCATACTACTACTACTACTACTACCAGACTTCCAGGCCCAAGAGGTCAAACACAGTCATGCCCAGCAAAGTAGCTCTGGGCCTGGGCACACTTCATTCACTTTGTACCTTTAAATCATACTACTACTACTACTACTACCACCAGAATTCCAGGGCCAAGAGGTCACACAGTCATACACAGCAAAGTAGCTCTGGGCCTGGGCACACTTCAAGAAGTTTGTCCCTTTATATAAGCCTAGAAATAGACTTCCAGGCCCAAGAGTTCAAACACATTCATGCCCAGCAAAGTAGCTCTGGGCCTGGGCACACTTCAATCACTTTGTGCCTTTAAATCATACTACTACTACCAGACTTCCAGGCCCAAGAGGTCAAACACAGTCATGCCCAGCAAAGTAGCTCTGGGCCTGGGCACACTTCATTCACTTTGTGCCTTTAAATCATACTACTACTACCACCAGAATTCCAGGGCCAAGAGGTCACACAGTCATACACAGCAAAGTAGCTCTGGGCCTGGGCACACTTCAAGAAGTTTGACCCTTTATATAAGCCTAGAAATAGACTTCCAGAGCCAAGAGGTCAAACACAGTCATGCACAGCAAAGTAGCTCTGGGCCTGGGCACACTTCAAGCACTTTGTGCCTTTAAATCATACTACTACTACTACTACTACTACTACTACTACCAGACTTCCAGGCCCAAGAGTTCAAACACATTCATGCCCAGCAAAGTAGCTCTGGGCCTGGGCACACTTCATTCACTTTGTGCCTTTAAATCATACTACTACTACCACCAGACTTCCAGGGCCAAGAGGTCAACCACAGTCATGCACAGCAAAGTAGCTCTGGGCCTGGGCACACTTCAAGATGTTTGACCCTTTATATAAGCCTAGAAATAGACTTCCAGGCCCAAGAGTTCAAACACATTCATGCCCAGCAAAGTAGCTCTGGGCCTGGGCACACTTCAATCACTTTGTGCCTTTAAATCATACTACTACTACCACCAGACTTCCAGGCCCAAGAGGTCAAACACAGTCATGCCCAGCAAAGTAGCTCTGGGCCTGGGCACACTTCATTCACTTTGTGCCTTTAAATCATACTACTACTACTACTACTACTACTACTACTACTACTACTACCAGACTTCCAGGCCCAAGAGTTCAAACACATTCATGCCCAGCAAAGTAGCTCTGGGCCTGGGCACACTTCAATCACTTTGTGCCTTTAAATCATACTACTACTACCACCAGACTTCCAGGCCCAAGAGGTCAAACACAGTCATGCCCAGCAAAGTAGCTCTGGGCCTGGGCACACTTCAATCACTTTGTGCCTTTAAATCATACTACTACTACCACCAGACTTCCAGGCCCAAGAGGTCAAACACAGTCATGCCCAGCAAAGTAGCTCTGGGCCTGGGCACACTTCAATCACTTTGTGCCTTTAAATCATACTACTACTACCAGACTTCCAGGCCCAAGAGTTCAAACACATTCATGCCCAGCAAAGTAGCTCTGGGCCTGGGCACACTTCAAGATGTTTGACCCTTTATATAAGCCTAGAAATAGACTTCCAGGCCCAAGAGGTCAAACACAGTCATGCCCAGCAAAGTAGCTCTGGGCCTGGGCACACTTCATTCACTTTGTACCTTTAAATCATACTACTACTACTACTACTACTACTACTACTACTACTACTACCAGACTTCCAGGCCCAAGAGGTCAAACACAGTCATGCCCAGCAAAGTAGCTCTGGGCCTGGGCACACTTCATTCACTTTGTGCCTTTAAATCATACTACTACTACCACCAGAATTCCAGGGCCAAGAGGTCACACAGTCATACACAGCAAAGTAGCTCTGGGCCTGGGCACACTTCAAGAAGTTTGACCCTTTATATAAGCCTAGAAATAGACTTCCAGGCCCAAGAGGTCAAACACAGTCATGCCCAGCAAAGTAGCTCTGGGCCTGGGCACACTTCATTCACTTTGTACCTTTAAATCATACTACTACTACTACTACTACTACTACTACCAGACTTCCAGGCCCAAGAGGTCAAACACAGTCATGCCCAGCAAAGTAGCTCTGGGCCTGGGCACACTGCAATCACTTTGTGCCTTTAAATCATACTACTACTACCACCAGACTTCCAGGGCCAAGAGGTCACACAGTCATGCACAGCAAAGTAGCTCTGGGCCTGGGCACACTTCAAGAAGTTTGACCATTTATATAAGCCTAGAAATAGACTTCCAGGCCCAAGAGGTCAAACACAGTCATGCACAGCAAAGTAGCTCTGGGCCTGGGCTCACTTCATTCACTTTGTACCTTTAAATCATACTACTACTACCAGACTTCCAGGCCCAAGAGTTCAAACACATTCATGCCCAGCAAAGTAGCTCTGGGCCTGGGCACACTTCAATCACTTTGTGCCTTTAAATCATACTACTACTACCAGACTTCCAGGCCCAAGAGGTCAAACACAGTCATGCCCAGCAAAGTAGCTCTGGGCCTGGGCACACTTCATTCACTTTGTGCCTTTAAATCATACTACTACTACCACCAGAATTCCAGGGCCAAGAGGTCACACAGTCATACACAGCAAAGTAGCTCTGGGCCTGGGCACACTTCAAGAAGTTTGACCCTTTATATAAGCCTAGAAATAGACTTCCAGAGCCAAGAGGTCAAACACAGTCATGCACAGCAAAGTAGCTCTGGGCCTGGGCACACTTCAAGAAGTTTGACCCTTTATATAAGCCTAGAAATAGACTTCCAGGCCCAAGAGGTCAAACACAGTCATGCCCAGCAAAGTAGCTCTGGGCCTGGGCACACTTCATTCACTTTGTACCTTTAAATCATACTACTACTACTACTACTACTACTACTACTACTACTACTACCAGACTTCCAGGCCCAAGAGGTCAAACACAGTCATGCCCAGCAAAGTAGCTCTGGGCCTGGGCACACTTCATTCACTTTGTACCTTTAAATCATACTACTACTACTACTACTACCACCAGAATTCCAGGGCCAAGAGGTCACACAGTCATACACAGCAAAGTAGCTCTGGGCCTGGGCACACTTCAAGAAGTTTGTCCCTTTATATAAGCCTAGAAATAGACTTCCAGGCCCAAGAGTTCAAACACATTCATGCCCAGCAAAGTAGCTCTGGGCCTGGGCACACTTCAATCACTTTGTGCCTTTAAATCATACTACTACTACCAGACTTCCAGGCCCAAGAGGTCAAACACAGTCATGCCCAGCAAAGTAGCTCTGGGCCTGGGCACACTTCATTCACTTTGTGCCTTTAAATCATACTACTACTACTACCACCAGAATTCCAGGGCCAAGAGGTCACACAGTCATACACAGCAAAGTAGCTCTGGGCCTGGGCACACTTCAAGAAGTTTGACCCTTTATATAAGCCTAGAAATAGACTTCCAGAGCCAAGAGGTCAAACACAGTCATGCACAGCAAAGTAGCTCTGGGCCTGGGCACACTTCATTCACTTTGTGCCTTTAAATCATACTACTACTACCAGACTTCCAGGCCCAAGAGTTCAAACACATTCATGCCCAGCAAAGTAGCTCTGGGCCTGGGCACACTTCATTCACTTTGTGCCTTTAAATCATACTACTACTACCACCAGACTTCCAGGGCCAAGAGGTCAACCACAGTCATGCACAGCAAAGTAGCTCTGGGCCTGGGCACACTTCAAGATGTTTGACCCTTTATATAAGCCTAGAAATAGACTTCCAGGCCCAAGAGTTCAAACACAGTCATGCACAGCAAAGTAGCTCTGGGCCTGGGCACACTTCATTCACTTTGTACCTTTAAATCATACTACTACTACCAGACTTCCAGGCCCAAGAGTTCAAACACATTCATGCCCAGCAAAGTAGCTCTGGGCCTGGGCACACTTCAATCACTTTGTGCCTTTAAATCATACTACTACTACTACTACTACCAGACTTCCAGGCCCAAGAGGTCAAACACAGTCATGCCCAGCAAAGTAGCTCTGGGCCTGGGCACACTTCATTCACTTTGTACCTTTAAATCATACTACTACTACTACTACTACCACCAGAATTCCAGGGCCAAGAGGTCACACAGTCATACACAGCAAAGTAGCTCTGGGCCTGGGCACACTTCAAGAAGTTTGTCCCTTTATATAAGCCTAGAAATAGACTTCCAGGCCCAAGAGTTCAAACACATTCATGCCCAGCAAAGTAGCTCTGGGCCTGGGCACACTTCAATCACTTTGTGCCTTTAAATCATACTACTACTACCAGACTTCCAGGCCCAAGAGGTCAAACACAGTCATGCCCAGCAAAGTAGCTCTGGGCCTGGGCACACTTCATTCACTTTGTGCCTTTAAATCATACTACTACTACCACCAGAATTCCAGGGCCAAGAGGTCACACAGTCATACACAGCAAAGTAGCTCTGGGCCTGGGCACACTTCAAGAAGTTTGACCCTTTATATAAGCCTAGAAATAGACTTCCAGAGCCAAGAGGTCAAACACAGTCATGCACAGCAAAGTAGCTCTGGGCCTGGGCACACTTCAAGCACTTTGTGCCTTTAAATCATACTACTACTACTACTACTACTACTACTACTACTACTACTACCAGACTTCCAGGCCCAAGAGTTCAAACACATTCATGCCCAGCAAAGTAGCTCTGGGCCTGGGCACACTTCAATCACTTTGTGTCTTTAAATCATACTACTACTACCAGACTTCCAGGCCCCAGAGGTCAAACACAGTCATGCCCAGCAAAGTAGCTCTGGGCCTGGGCACACTTCAAGAAGTTTGACCCTTTATATAAGCCTAGAAATAGACTTTCAGGCCCAAGAGGTCAAACACAGTCATGCCCAGCAAAGTAGCTGTGGGCCTGGGCACACTTCATTCACTTTGTACCTTTAAATCATACTACTACTACTACTACTACTACTACTACTACTACTACTACTACTACTACTACCAGACTTCCAGGCCCAAGAGGTCAAACACAGTCATGCCCAGCAAAGTAGCTCTGGGCCTGGGCACACTTCAAGAAGTTTGACCCTTTATATAAGCCTAGAAATAGACTTCCAGGCCCAAGAGTTCAAACACATTCATGCCCAGCAAAGTAGCTCTGGGCCTGGGCACACTTCAATCACTTTGTGCCTTTAAATCATACTACTACTACCACCAGACTTCCAGGCCCAAGAGGTCAAACACAGTCATGCCCAGCAAAGTAGCTCTGGGCCTGGGCACACTTCAATCACTTTGTGCCTTTAAATCATACTACTACTACCAGACTTCCAGGCCCAAGAGTTCAAACACATTCATGCCCAGCAAAGTAGCTCTGGGCCTGGGCACACTTCATTCACTTTGTGCCTTTAAATCATACTACTACTACCACCAGACTTCCAGGGCCAAGAGGTCAACCACAGTCATGCACAGCAAAGTAGCTCTGGGCCTGGGCACACTTCAAGATGTTTGACCCTTTATATAAGCCTAGAAATAGACTTCCAGGCCCAAGAGTTCAAACACATTCATGCCCAGCAAAGTAGCTCTGGGCCTGGGCACACTTCAATCACTTTGTGCCTTTAAATCATACTACTACTACCACCAGACTTCCAGGCCCAAGAGGTCAAACACAGTCATGCCCAGCAAAGTAGCTCTGGGCCTGGGCACACTTCAATCACTTTGTGCCTTTAAATCATACTACTACTACCAGACTTCCAGGCCCAAGAGTTCAAACACATTCATGCCCAGCAAAGTAGCTCTGGGCCTGGGCACACTTCAAGATGTTTGACCCTTTATATAAGCCTAGAAATAGACTTCCAGGCCCAAGAGGTCAAACACAGTCATGCCCAGCAAAGTAGCTCTGGGCCTGGGCACACTTCATTCACTTTGTACCTTTAAATCATACTACTACTACTACTACTACTACTACTACTACTACTACTACTACTACCAGACTTCCAGGCCCAAGAGGTCAAACACAGTCATGCCCAGCAAAGTAGCTCTGGGCCTGGGCACACTTCATTCACTTTGTGCCTTTAAATCATACTACTACTACCACCAGAATTCCAGGGCCAAGAGGTCACACAGTCATACACAGCAAAGTAGCTCTGGGCCTGGGCACACTTCAAGAAGTTTGACCCTTTATATAAGCCTAGAAATAGACTTCCAGGCCCAAGAGGTCAAACACAGTCATGCCCAGCAAAGTAGCTCTGGGCCTGGGCACACTTCATTCACTTTGTACCTTTAAATCATACTACTACTACTACTACTACTACTACTACTACTACCAGACTTCCAGGCCCAAGAGGTCAAACACAGTCATGCCCAGCAAAGTAGATCTGGGCCTGGGCACACTTCAAGAAGTTTGACCCTTTATATAAGCCTAGAAATAGACTTTCAGGCCCAAGAGGTCAAACACAGTCATGCCCAGCAAAGTAGCTGTGGGCCTGGGCACACTTCATTCACTTTGTACCTTTAAATCATACTACTACTACTACTACTACTACTACTACTACTACTACTACTACTACTACTACCAGACTTCCAGGCCCAAGAGGTCAAACACAGTCATGCCCAGCAAAGTAGCTCTGGGCCTGGGCACACTTCAAGAAGTTTGACCCTTTATATAAGCCTAGAAATAGACTTCCAGGCCCAAGAGTTCAAACACATTCATGCCCAGCAAAGTAGCTCTGGGCCTGGGCACACTTCAATCACTTTGTGCCTTTAAATCATACTACTACTACCACCAGACTTCCAGGCCCAAGAGGTCAAACACAGTCATGCCCAGCAAAGTAGCTCTGGGCCTGGGCACACTTCAATCACTTTGTGCCTTTAAATCATACTACTACTACCAGACTTCCAGGCCCAAGAGTTCAAACACATTCATGCCCAGCAAAGTAGCTCTGGGCCTGGGCACACTTCATTCACTTTGTGCCTTTAAATCATACTACTACTACCACCAGACTTCCAGGGCCAAGAGGTTAACCACAGTCATGCACAGCAAAGTAGCTCTGGGCCTGGGCACACTTCAAGATGTTTGACCCTTTATATAAGCCTAGAAATAGACTTCCAGGCCCAAGAGTTCAAACACATTCATGCCCAGCAAAGTAGCTCTGGGCCTGGGCACACTTCAATCACTTTGTGCCTTTAAATCATACTACTACTACCACCAGACTTCCAGGCCCAAGAGGTCAAACACAGTCATGCCCAGCAAAGTAGCTCTGGGCCTGGGCACACTTCAAGAAGTTTGACCCTTTATATAAGCCTAGAAATAGACTTCCAGAGCCAAGAGGTCAAACACAGTCATGCACAGCAAAGTAGCTCTGGGCCTGGGCACACTTCATTCACTTTGTGCCTTTAAATCATACTACTACTACCACCAGACTTCCAGGCCCAAGAGGTCAAACACATTCATGCCCAGCAAAGTAGCTCTGGGCCTGGGCACACTTCAATCACTTTGTGCCTTTAAATCATACTACTACTACCAGACTTCCAGGCCCAAGAGGTCAAACACAGTCATGCCCAGCAAAGTAGCTCTGGGCCTGGGCACACTTCAATCACTTTGTGCCTTTAAATCATACTACTACTACCAGACTTCCAGGCCCAAGAGTTCAAACACATTCATGCCCAGCAAAGTAGCTCTGGGCCTGGGCACACTTCAAGATGTTTGACCCTGTATATAAGCCTAGAAATAGACTTCCAGAGCCAAGAGGTCAAACACAGTCATGCCCAGCAAAGTAGCTCTGGGCCTGGGCACACTTCATTCACTTTGTGCCTTTAAATCATACTACTACTACCAGACTTCCAGGCCCAAGAGTTCAAACACATTCATGCCCAGCAAAGTAGCTCTGGGCCTGGGCACACTTCAATCACTTTGTGCCTTTAAATCATACTACTACTACCAGACTTCCAGGCCCCAGAGGTCAAACACAGTCATGCCCAGCAAAGTAGCTCTGGGCCTGGGCACACTTCAAGAAGTTTGACCCTTTATATAAGCCTAGAAATAGACTTCCAGAGCCAAGAGGTCAAACACAGTCATGCCCAGCAAAGTAGCTCTGGGCCTGGGCACACTTCATTCACTTTGTACCTTTAAATCATACTACTACTACCAGACTTCCAGGCCCAAGACGTCAAACACAGTCATGCCCAGCAAAGTAGCTCTGGGCCTGGGCACACTTCATTCACTTTGTACCTTTAAATCATACTACTACTACTACTACTACTACTACTACTACTACTACTACCAGACTTCCAGGCCCAAGAGTTCAAACACATTCATGCCCAGCAAAGTAGCTCTGGGCCTGGGCACACTTCAATCACTTTGTGCCTTTAAATCATACTACTACTACCACCAGACTTCCAGGCCCAAGAGGTCAAACACAGTCATGCCCAGCAAAGTAGCTCTGGGCCTGGGCACACTTCAATCACTTTGTGCCTTTAAATCATACTACTACTACCACCAGACTTCCAGGCCCAAGAGGTCAAACACAGTCATGCCCAGCAAAGTAGCTCTGGGCCTGGGCACACTTCAATCACTTTGTGCCTTTAAATCATACTACTACTACCAGACTTCCAGGCCCAAGAGTTCAAACACATTCATGCCCAGCAAAGTAGCTCTGGGCCTGGGCACACTTCAAGATGTTTGACCCTTTATATAAGCCTAGAAATAGACTTCCAGGCCCAAGAGGTCAAACACAGTCATGCCCAGCAAAGTAGCTCTGGGCCTGGGCACACTTCATTCACTTTGTACCTTTAAATCATACTACTACTACTACTACTACTACTACTACTACTACTACTACCAGACTTCCAGGCCCAAGAGGTCAAACACAGTCATGCCCAGCAAAGTAGCTCTGGGCCTGGGCACACTTCATTCACTTTGTGCCTTTAAATCATACTACTACTACCACCAGAATTCCAGGGCCAAGAGGTCACACAGTCATACACAGCAAAGTAGCTCTGGGCCTGGGCACACTTCAAGAAGTTTGACCCTTTATATAAGCCTAGAAATAGACTTCCAGGCCCAAGAGGTCAAACACAGTCATGCCCAGCAAAGTAGCTCTGGGCCTGGGCACACTTCATTCACTTTGTACCTTTAAATCATACTACTACTACTACTACTACTACTACTACCAGACTTCCAGGCCCAAGAGGTCAAACACAGTCATGCCCAGCAAAGTAGCTCTGGGCCTGGGCACACTGCAATCACTTTGTGCCTTTAAATCATACTACTACTACCACCAGACTTCCAGGGCCAAGAGGTCAAACACATTCATGCCCAGCAAAGTAGCTCTGGGCCTGGGCACACTTCAATCACTTTGTGCCTTTAAATCATACTACTACTACCAGACTTCCAGGCCCAAGAGGTCAAACACAGTCATGCCCAGCAAAGTAGCTCTGGGCCTGGGCACACTTCATTCACTTTGTGCCTTTAAATCATACTACTACTACCACCACCAGACTTCCAGGGCCAAGAGGTCAACCACAGTCATGCACAGCAAAGTAGCTCTGGGCCTGGGCACACTTCAAGATGTTTGACCCTTTATATAAGCCTAGAAATAGACTTCCAGGCCCAAGAGTTCAAACACAGTCATGCACAGCAAAGTAGCTCTGGGCCTGGGCACACTTCATTCACTTTGTACCTTTAAATCATACTACTACTACCACCAGACTTCCAGGCCCAAGAGGTCAAACACATTCATGCCCAGCAAAGTAGCTCTGGGCCTGGGCACACTTCAATCACTTTGTGCCTTTAAATCATACTACTACTACCAGACTTCCAGGCCCAAGAGGTCAAACATAGTCATGCCCAGCAAAGTAGCTCTGGGCCTGGGCACACTTCAATCACTTTGTGCCTTTAAATCATACTACTACTACCAGACTTCCAGGCCCAAGACGTCAAACACAGTCATGCCCAGCAAAGTAGCTCTGGGCCTGGGCACACTTCATTCACTTTGTGCCTTTAAATCATACTACTACTACCACCAGACTTCCAGGGCCAAGAGGTCAACCACAGTCATGCACAGCAAAGTAGCTCTGGGCCTGGGCACAATTCAAGATGTTTGACCCTTTATATAAGCCTAGAAATAGACTTCCAGGCCCAAGAGTTCAAACACAGTCATTCACAGCAAAGTAGCTCTGGGCCTGGGCACACTTCATTCACTTTGTACCTTTAAATCATACTACTACTACCACCAGACTTCCAGGCCCAAGAGGTCAAACACATTCATGCCCAGCAAAGTAGCTCTGGGCCTGGGCACACTTCAATCACTTTGTGCCTTTAAATCATACTACTACTACCAGACTTCCAGGCCCAAGAGGTCAAACACATTCATGCCCAGCAAAGTAGCTCTGGGCCTGGGCACACTTCAATCACTTTGTGCCTTTAAATCATACTACTACTACTACCAGACTTCCAGACCCAAGAGGTCAAACACAGTCATGCCCAGCAAAGTAGCTCTGGGCCTGGGCACACTTCAAGAAGTTTGACCCTTTATATAAGCCTAGAAATAGACTTCCAGGCCCAAGAGGTCAAACACATTCATGCCCAGCAAAGTAGCTCTGGGCCTGGGCACACTTCAATCACTTTGTGCCTTTAAATCATACTACTACTACCAGACTTCCAGGCCCAAGAGGTCAAACACAGTCATGCCCAGCAAAGTAGCTCTGGGCCTGGGCACACTTCATTCACTTTGTGCCTTTAAATCATACTACTACTACCACCAGAATTCCAGGGCCAAGAGGTCACACAGTCATACACAGCAAAGTAGCTCTGGGCCTGGGCACACTTCAAGAAGTTTGACCCTTTATATAAGCCTAGAAATAGACTTCCAGGCCCAAGAGGTCAAACACAGTCATGCCCAGCAAAGTAGCTCTGGGCCTGGGCACACTTCATTCACTTTGTACCTTTAAATCATACTACTACTACTACTACTACTACTACTACTACTACTACTACCAGACTTCCAGGCCCAAGAGGTCAAACACAGTCATGCCCAGCAAAGTAGCTCTGGGCCTGGGCACACTTCATTCACTTTGTACCTTTAAATCATACTACTACTACTACTACTACCACCAGAATTCCAGGGCCAAGAGGTCACACAGTCATACACAGCAAAGTAGCTCTGGGCCTGGGCACACTTCAAGAAGTTTGTCCCTTTATATAAGCCTAGAAATAGACTTCCAGGCCCAAGAGTTCAAACACATTCATGCCCAGCAAAGTAGCTCTGGGCCTGGGCACACTTCAATCACTTTGTGCCTTTAAATCATACTACTACTACCAGACTTCCAGGCCCAAGAGGTCAAACACAGTCATGCCCAGCAAAGTAGCTCTGGGCCTGGGCACACTTCATTCACTTTGTGCCTTTAAATCATACTACTACTACTACCACCAGAATTCCAGGGCCAAGAGGTCACACAGTCATACACAGCAAAGTAGCTCTGGGCCTGGGCACACTTCAAGAAGTTTGACCCTTTATATAAGCCTAGAAATAGACTTCCAGAGCCAAGAGGTCAAACACAGTCATGCACAGCAAAGTAGCTCTGGGCCTGGGCACACTTCATTCACTTTGTGCCTTTAAATCATACTACTACTACCAGACTTCCAGGCCCAAGAGTTCAAACACATTCATGCCCAGCAAAGTAGCTCTGGGCCTGGGCACACTTCATTCACTTTGTGCCTTTAAATCATACTACTACTACCACCAGACTTCCAGGGCCAAGAGGTCAACCACAGTCATGCACAGCAAAGTAGCTCTGGGCCTGGGCACACTTCAAGATGTTTGACCCTTTATATAAGCCTAGAAATAGACTTCCAGGCCCAAGAGTTCAAACACAGTCATGCACAGCAAAGTAGCTCTGGGCCTGGGCACACTTCATTCACTTTGTACCTTTAAATCATACTACTACTACCAGACTTCCAGGCCCAAGAGTTCAAACACATTCATGCCCAGCAAAGTAGCTCTGGGCCTGGGCACACTTCAATCACTTTGTGCCTTTAAATCATACTACTACTACTACTACTACCAGACTTCCAGGCCCAAGAGGTCAAACACAGTCATGCCCAGCAAAGTAGCTCTGGGCCTGGGCACACTTCATTCACTTTGTACCTTTAAATCATACTACTACTACTACTACTACCACCAGAATTCCAGGGCCAAGAGGTCACACAGTCATACACAGCAAAGTAGCTCTGGGCCTGGGCACACTTCAAGAAGTTTGTCCCTTTATATAAGCCTAGAAATAGACTTCCAGGCCCAAGAGTTCAAACACATTCATGCCCAGCAAAGTAGCTCTGGGCCTGGGCACACTTCAATCACTTTGTGCCTTTAAATCATACTACTACTACCAGACTTCCAGGCCCAAGAGGTCAAACACAGTCATGCCCAGCAAAGTAGCTCTGGGCCTGGGCACACTTCATTCACTTTGTGCCTTTAAATCATACTACTACTACCACCAGAATTCCAGGGCCAAGAGGTCACACAGTCATACACAGCAAAGTAGCTCTGGGCCTGGGCACACTTCAAGAAGTTTGACCCTTTATATAAGCCTAGAAATAGACTTCCAGAGCCAAGAGGTCAAACACAGTCATGCACAGCAAAGTAGCTCTGGGCCTGGGCACACTTCAAGCACTTTGTGCCTTTAAATCATACTACTACTACTACTACTACTACTACTACTACCAGACTTCCAGGCCCAAGAGTTCAAACACATTCATGCCCAGCAAAGTAGCTCTGGGCCTGGGCACACTTCATTCACTTTGTGCCTTTAAATCATACTACTACTACCACCAGACTTCCAGGGCCAAGAGGTCAACCACAGTCATGCACAGCAAAGTAGCTCTGGGCCTGGGCACACTTCAAGATGTTTGACCCTTTATATAAGCCTAGAAATAGACTTCCAGGCCCAAGAGTTCAAACACAGTCATGCACAGCAAAGTAGCTCTGGGCCTGGGCACACTTCATTCACTTTGTACCTTTAAATCATACTACTACTACCACCAGACTTCCAGGCCCAAGAGGTCAAACACATTCATGCCCAGCAAAGTAGCTCTGGGCCTGGGCACACTTCAATCACTTTGTGCCTTTAAATCATACTACTACTACCACCAGACTTCCAGGCCCTGGAGGTCACACCTTCATGCCTAGCAAGGTTGCTTTACACCTGCGCACACTTCAGACCGTTTCACTCTTTTAATCATTCAAAGTACCACATTTCCAGACCCAAGAGGTCACAGAATCATACCCAGCAAAGTAGCTCTGGGCCTGGGCACACTTCAATCACTTTGTGCCTTTAAATCATACTACTACTACCAGACTTCCAGGCCCCAGAGGTCAAACACAGTCATGCCCAGCAAAGTAGCTCTGGGCCTGGGCACACTTCAAGAAGTTTGACCCTTTATATAAGCCTAGAAATAGACTTCCAGAGCCAAGAGGTCAAACACAGTCATGCACAGCAAAGTAGCTCTGGGCCTGGGCACACTTCATTCACTTTGTACCTTTAAATCATACTACTACTACCAGACTTCCAGGCCCAAGAGTTCAAACACATTCATGCCCAGCAAAGTAGCTCTGGGCCTGGGCACACTTCAATCACTTTGTGTCTTTAAATCATACTACTACTACCAGACTTCCAGGCCCCAGAGGTCAAACACAGTCATGCCCAGCAAAGTAGCTCTGGGCCTGGGCACACTTCAAGAAGTTTGACCCTTTATATAAGCCTAGAAATAGACTTTCAGGCCCAAGAGGTCAAACACAGTCATGCCCAGCAAAGTAGCTGTGGGCCTGGGCACACTTCATTCACTTTGTACCTTTAAATCATACTACTACTACTACTACTACTACTACTACTACTACTACTACTACTACTACTACCAGACTTCCAGGCCCAAGAGGTCAAACACAGTCATGCCCAGCAAAGTAGCTCTGGGCCTGGGCACACTTCAAGAAGTTTGACCCTTTATATAAGCCTAGAAATAGACTTCCAGGCCCAAGAGTTCAAACACATTCATGCCCAGCAAAGTAGCTCTGGGCCTGGGCACACTTCAATCACTTTGTGCCTTTAAATCATACTACTACTACCACCAGACTTCCAGGCCCAAGAGGTCAAACACAGTCATGCCCAGCAAAGTAGCTCTGGGCCTGGGCACACTTCAATCACTTTGTGCCTTTAAATCATACTACTACTACCAGACTTCCAGGCCCAAGAGTTCAAACACATTCATGCCCAGCAAAGTAGCTCTGGGCCTGGGCACACTTCATTCACTTTGTGCCTTTAAATCATACTACTACTACCACCAGACTTCCAGGGCCAAGAGGTCAACCACAGTCATGCACAGCAAAGTAGCTCTGGGCCTGGGCACACTTCAAGATGTTTGACCCTTTATATAAGCCTAGAAATAGACTTCCAGGCCCAAGAGTTCAAACACATTCATGCCCAGCAAAGTAGCTCTGGGCCTGGGCACACTTCAATCACTTTGTGCCTTTAAATCATACTACTACTACCACCAGACTTCCAGGCCCAAGAGGTCAAACACAGTCATGCCCAGCAAAGTAGCTCTGGGCCTGGGCACACTTCAATCACTTTGTGCCTTTAAATCATACTACTACTACCAGACTTCCAGGCCCAAGAGTTCAAACACATTCATGCCCAGCAAAGTAGCTCTGGGCCTGGGCACACTTCAAGATGTTTGACCCTTTATATAAGCCTAGAAATAGACTTCCAGGCCCAAGAGGTCAAACACAGTCATGCCCAGCAAAGTAGCTCTGGGCCTGGGCACACTTCATTCACTTTGTACCTTTAAATCATACTACTACTACTACTACTACTACTACTACTACTACTACTACTACTACCAGACTTCCAGGCCCAAGAGGTCAAACACAGTCATGCCCAGCAAAGTAGCTCTGGGCCTGGGCACACTTCATTCACTTTGTGCCTTTAAATCATACTACTACTACCACCAGAATTCCAGGGCCAAGAGGTCACACAGTCATACACAGCAAAGTAGCTCTGGGCCTGGGCACACTTCAAGAAGTTTGACCCTTTATATAAGCCTAGAAATAGACTTCCAGGCCCAAGAGGTCAAACACAGTCATGCCCAGCAAAGTAGCTCTGGGCCTGGGCACACTTCATTCACTTTGTACCTTTAAATCATACTACTACTACTACTACTACTACTACTACTACTACCAGACTTCCAGGCCCAAGAGGTCAAACACAGTCATGCCCAGCAAAGTAGATCTGGGCCTGGGCACACTTCAAGAAGTTTGACCCTTTATATAAGCCTAGAAATAGACTTTCAGGCCCAAGAGGTCAAACACAGTCATGCCCAGCAAAGTAGCTGTGGGCCTGGGCACACTTCATTCACTTTGTACCTTTAAATCATACTACTACTACTACTACTACTACTACTACTACTACTACTACTACTACTACTACCAGACTTCCAGGCCCAAGAGGTCAAACACAGTCATGCCCAGCAAAGTAGCTCTGGGCCTGGGCACACTTCAAGAAGTTTGACCCTTTATATAAGCCTAGAAATAGACTTCCAGGCCCAAGAGTTCAAACACATTCATGCCCAGCAAAGTAGCTCTGGGCCTGGGCACACTTCAATCACTTTGTGCCTTTAAATCATACTACTACTACCACCAGACTTCCAGGCCCAAGAGGTCAAACACAGTCATGCCCAGCAAAGTAGCTCTGGGCCTGGGCACACTTCAATCACTTTGTGCCTTTAAATCATACTACTACTACCAGACTTCCAGGCCCAAGAGTTCAAACACATTCATGCCCAGCAAAGTAGCTCTGGGCCTGGGCACACTTCATTCACTTTGTGCCTTTAAATCATACTACTACTACCACCAGACTTCCAGGGCCAAGAGGTCAACCACAGTCATGCACAGCAAAGTAGCTCTGGGCCTGGGCACACTTCAAGATGTTTGACCCTTTATATAAGCCTAGAAATAGACTTCCAGGCCCAAGAGTTCAAACACATTCATGCCCAGCAAAGTAGCTCTGGGCCTGGGCACACTTCAATCACTTTGTGCCTTTAAATCATACTACTACTACCACCAGACTTCCAGGCCCAAGAGGTCAAACACAGTCATGCCCAGCAAAGTAGCTCTGGGCCTGGGCACACTTCAAGAAGTTTGACCCTTTATATAAGCCTAGAAATAGACTTCCAGAGCCAAGAGGTCAAACACAGTCATGCACAGCAAAGTAGCTCTGGGCCTGGGCACACTTCATTCACTTTGTGCCTTTAAATCATACTACTACTACCACCAGACTTCCAGGCCCAAGAGGTCAAACACATTCATGCCCAGCAAAGTAGCTCTGGGCCTGGGCACACTTCAATCACTTTGTGCCTTTAAATCATACTACTACTACCAGACTTCCAGGCCCAAGAGGTCAAACACAGTCATGCCCAGCAAAGTAGCTCTGGGCCTGGGCACACTTCAATCACTTTGTGCCTTTAAATCATACTACTACTACCAGACTTCCAGGCCCAAGAGTTCAAACACATTCATGCCCAGCAAAGTAGCTCTGGGCCTGGGCACACTTCAAGATGTTTGACCCTGTATATAAGCCTAGAAATAGACTTCCAGAGCCAAGAGGTCAAACACAGTCATGCCCAGCAAAGTAGCTCTGGGCCTGGGCACACTTCATTCACTTTGTGCCTTTAAATCATACTACTACTACCAGACTTCCAGGCCCAAGAGTTCAAACACATTCATGCCCAGCAAAGTAGCTCTGGGCCTGGGCACACTTCAATCACTTTGTGCCTTTAAATCATACTACTACTACCAGACTTCCAGGCCCCAGAGGTCAAACACAGTCATGCCCAGCAAAGTAGCTCTGGGCCTGGGCACACTTCAAGAAGTTTGACCCTTTATATAAGCCTAGAAATAGACTTCCAGAGCCAAGAGGTCAAACACAGTCATGCCCAGCAAAGTAGCTCTGGGCCTGGGCACACTTCATTCACTTTGTACCTTTAAATCATACTACTACTACCAGACTTCCAGGCCCAAGACGTCAAACACAGTCATGCCCAGCAAAGTAGCTCTGGGCCTGGGCACACTTCATTCACTTTGTACCTTTAAATCATACTACTACTACTACTACTACTACTACTACTACTACTACTACCAGACTTCCAGGCCCAAGAGTTCAAACACATTCATGCCCAGCAAAGTAGCTCTGGGCCTGGGCACACTTCAATCACTTTGTGCCTTTAAATCATACTACTACTACCACCAGACTTCCAGGCCCAAGAGGTCAAACACAGTCATGCCCAGCAAAGTAGCTCTGGGCCTGGGCACACTTCAATCACTTTGTGCCTTTAAATCATACTACTACTACCACCAGACTTCCAGGCCCAAGAGGTCAAACACAGTCATGCCCAGCAAAGTAGCTCTGGGCCTGGGCACACTTCAATCACTTTGTGCCTTTAAATCATACTACTACTACCAGACTTCCAGGCCCAAGAGTTCAAACACATTCATGCCCAGCAAAGTAGCTCTGGGCCTGGGCACACTTCAAGATGTTTGACCCTTTATATAAGCCTAGAAATAGACTTCCAGGCCCAAGAGGTCAAACACAGTCATGCCCAGCAAAGTAGCTCTGGGCCTGGGCACACTTCATTCACTTTGTACCTTTAAATCATACTACTACTACTACTACTACTACTACTACTACTACTACTACCAGACTTCCAGGCCCAAGAGGTCAAACACAGTCATGCCCAGCAAAGTAGCTCTGGGCCTGGGCACACTTCATTCACTTTGTGCCTTTAAATCATACTACTACTACCACCAGAATTCCAGGGCCAAGAGGTCACACAGTCATACACAGCAAAGTAGCTCTGGGCCTGGGCACACTTCAAGAAGTTTGACCCTTTATATAAGCCTAGAAATAGACTTCCAGGCCCAAGAGGTCAAACACAGTCATGCCCAGCAAAGTAGCTCTGGGCCTGGGCACACTTCATTCACTTTGTACCTTTAAATCATACTACTACTACTACTACTACTACTACTACCAGACTTCCAGGCCCAAGAGGTCAAACACAGTCATGCCCAGCAAAGTAGCTCTGGGCCTGGGCACACTTCATTCACTTTGTACCTTTAAATCATACTACTACTACCAGACTTCCAGGCCCAAGAGTTCAAACACATTCATGCCCAGCAAAGTAGCTCTGGGCCTGGGCACACTTCAATCACTTTGTGCCTTTAAATCATACTACTACTACCAGACTTCCAGGCCCAAGAGGTCAAACACAGTCATGCCCAGCAAAGTAGCTCTGGGCCTGGGCACACTTCATTCACTTTGTGCCTTTAAATCATACTACTACTACCACCAGAATTCCAGGGCCAAGAGGTCACACAGTCATGCCCAGCAAAGTAGCTCTGGGCCTGGGCACACTTCAAGAAGTTTGACCCTTTATATAAGCCTAGAAATAGACTTCCAGAGCCAAGAGGTCAAACACAGTCATGCACAGCAAAGTAGCTCTGGGCCTGGGCACACTTCAATCACTTTGTGCCTTTAAATCATACTACTACTACTACCAGACTTCCAGACCCAAGAGGTCAAACACAGTCATGCCCAGCAAAGTAGCTCTGGGCCTGGGCACACTTCAAGAAGTTTGACCCTTTATATAAGCCTAGAAATAGACTTCCAGGCCCAAGAGGTCAAACACATTCATGCCCAGCAAAGTAGCTCTGGGCCTGGGCACACTTCAATCACTTTGTGCCTTTAAATCATACTACTACTACCAGACTTCCAGGCCCAAGAGGTGAAACACAGTCATGCCCAGCAAAGTAGCTCTGGGCCTGGGCACACTTCATTCACTTTGTGCCTTTAAATCATACTACTACTACCACCAGAATTCCAGGGCCAAGAGGTCACACAGTCATACACAGCAAAGTAGCTCTGGGCCTGGGCACACTTCAAGAAGTTTGACCCTTTATATAAGCCTAGAAATAGACTTCCAGAGCCAAGAGGTCAAACACAGTCATGCACAGCAAAGTAGCTCTGGGCCTGGGCACACTTCAATCACTTTGTGCCTTTAAATCATACTACTACTACTACCAGACTTCCAGACTCAAGAGGTCAAACACAGTCATGCCCAGCAAAGTAGCTCTGGGCCTGGGCACACTTCAAGAAGTTTGACCCTTTATATAAGCCTAGAAATAGACTTCCAGGCCCAAGAGGTCAAACACAGTCATGCCCAGCAAAGTAGCTCTGGGCCTGGGCACACTTCATTCACTTTGTACCTTTAAATCATACTACTACTACTACTACTACTACTACCAGACTTCCAGGCCCAAGAGGTCAAACACAGTCATGCCCAGCAAAGTAGCTCTGGGCCTGGGCACACTTCAATCACTTTGTGCCTTTAAATCATACTACTACTACCACCAGACTTCCAGGGCCAAGAGGTCACACAGTCATGCACAGCAAAGTAGCTCTGGGCCTGGGCACACTTCAAGAAGTTTGACCATTTATATAAGCCTAGAAATAGACTTCCAGGCCCAAGAGGTCAAACACAGTCATGCACAGCAAAGTAGCTCTGGGCCTGGGCACACTTCATTCACTTTGTACCTTTAAATCATACTACTACTACCAGACTTCCAGGCCCAAGAGTTCAAACACATTCATGCCCAGCAAAGTAGCTCTGGGCCTGGGCACACTTCAATCACTTTGTGCCTTTAAATCATACTACTACTACCAGACTTCCAGGCCCAAGAGGTCAAACACAGTCATGCCCAGCAAAGTAGCTCTGGGCCTGGGCACACTTCATTCACTTTGTGCCTTTAAATCATACTACTACTACCACCAGAATTCCAGGGCCAAGAGGTCACACAGTCATACACAGCAAAGTAGCTCTGGGCCTGGGCACACTTCAAGAAGTTTGACCCTTTATATAAGCCTAGAAATAGACTTCCAGAGCCAAGAGGTCAAACACAGTCATGCACAGCAAAGTAGCTCTGGGCCTGGGCACACTTCAATCACTTTGTGCCTTTAAATCATACTACTACTACTACCAGACTTCCAGACCCAAGAGGTCAAACACAGTCATGCCCAGCAAAGTAGCTCTGGGCCTGGGCACACTTCAATCACTTTGTGCCTTTAAATCATACTACTACTACCAGACTTCCAGGCCCAAGAGGTCAAACACATTCATGCCCAGCAAAGTAGCTCTGGGCCTGGGCACACTTCAATCACTTTGTGCCTTTAAATCATACTACTACTACCAGACTTCCAGGCCCAAGAGGTCAAACACAGTCATGCCCAGCAAAGTAGCTCTGGGCCTGGGCACACTTCATTCACTTTGTGCCTTTAAATCATACTACTACTACCACCACCAGACTTCCAGGGCCAAGAGGTCAACCACAGTCATGCACAGCAAAGTAGCTCTGGGCCTGGGCACACTTCAAGATGTTTGACCCTTTATATAAGCCTAGAAATAGACTTCCAGGCCCAAGAGTTCAAACACAGTCATGCACAGCAAAGTAGCTCTGGGCCTGGGCACACTTCATTCACTTTGTACCTTTAAATCATACTACTACTACCACCAGACTTCCAGGCCCAAGAGGTCAAACACATTCATGCCCCGCAAAGTAGCTCTGGGCCTGGGCACACTTCAATCACTTTGTGCCTTTAAATCATACTACTACTACCAGACTTCCAGGCCCAAGAGGTCAAACACAGTCATGCCCAGCAAAGTAGCTCTGGGCCTGGGCACACTTCAATCACTTTGTGCCTTTAAATCATACTACTACTACCAGACTTCCAGGCCCAAGACGTCAAACACAGTCATGCCCAGCAAAGTAGCTCTGGGCCTGGGCACACTTCATTCACTTTGTGCCTTTAAATCATACTACTACTACCACCAGACTTCCAGGGCCAAGAGGTCAACCACAGTCATGCACAGCAAAGTAGCTCTGGGCCTGGGCACACTTCAAGATGTTTGACCCTTTATATAAGCCTAGAAATAGACTTCCAGGCCCAAGAGTTCAAACACAGTCATGCACAGCAAAGTAGCTCTGGGCCTGGGCACACTTCATTCACTTTGTACCTTTAAATCATACTACTACTACCACCAGACTTCCAGGCCCAAGAGGTCAAACACATTCATGCCCAGCAAAGTAGCTCTGGGCCTGGGCACACTTCAATCACTTTGTGCCTTTAAATCATACTACTACTACCAGACTTCCAGGCCCAAGAGGTCAAACACAGTCATGCCCAGCAAAGTAGCTCTGGGCCTGGGCACACTTCAATCACTTTGTGCCTTTAAATCATACTACTACTACTACCAGACTTCCAGACCCAAGAGGTCAAACACAGTCATGCCCAGCAAAGTAGCTCTGGGCCTGGGCACACTTCAAGAAGTTTGACCCTTTATATAAGCCTAGAAATAGACTTCCAGGCCCAAGAGGTCAAACACATTCATGCCCAGCAAAGTAGCTCTGGGCCTGGGCACACTTCAATCACTTTGTGCCTTTAAATCATACTACTACTACCAGACTTCCAGGCCCAAGACGTCAAACACAGTCATGCCCAGCAAAGTAGCTCTGGGCCTGGGCACACTTCATTCACTTTGTGCCTTTAAATCATACTACTACTACCACCAGACTTCCAGGGCCAAGAGGTCAACCACAGTCATGCACAGCAAAGTAGCTCTGGGCCTGGGCACACTTCAAGATGTTTGACCCTTTATATAAGCCTAGAAATAGACTTCCAGGCCCAAGAGTTCAAACACAGTCATGCACAGCAAAGTAGCTCTGGGCCTGGGCACACTTCATTCACTTTGTACCTTTAAATCATACTACTACTACCACCAGACTTCCAGGCCCAAGAGGTCAAACACATTCATGCCCAGCAAAGTAGCTCTGGGCCTGGGCACACTTCAATCACTTTGTGCCTTTAAATCATACTACTACTACCAGACTTCCAGGCCCAAGAGGTCAAACACAGTCATGCCCAGCAAAGTAGCTCTGGGCCTGGGCACACTTCAATCACTTTGTGCCTTTAAATCATACTACTACTACTACTACCAGACTTCCAGACCCAAGAGGTCAAACACAGTCATGCCCAGCAAAGTAGCTCTGGGCCTGGGCACACTTCAAGAAGTTTGACCCTTTATATAAGCCTAAAAATAGACTTCCAGGCCCAAGAGGTCAAACACATTCATGCCCAGCAAAGTAGCTCTGGGCCTGGGCACACTTCAATCACTTTGTGCCTTTAAATCATACTACTACTACCAGACTTCCAGGCCCAAGAGGTGAAACACAGTCATGCCCAGCAAAGTAGCTCTGGGCCTGGGCACACTTCATTCACTTTGTGCCTTTAAATCATACTACTACTACCACCAGAATTCCAGGGCCAAGAGGTCACACAGTCATACACAGCAAAGTAGCTCTGGGCCTGGGCACACTTCAAGAAGTTTGACCCTTTATATAAGCCTAGAAATAGACTTCCAGGCCCAAGAGGTCAAACACAGTCATGCCCAGCAAAGTAGCTCTGGGCCTGGGCACACTTCATTCACTTTGTACCTTTAAATCATACTACTACTACTACTACTACTACTACCAGACTTCCAGGCCCAAGAGGTCAAACACAGTCATGCCCAGCAAAGTAGCTCTGGGCCTGGGCACACTTCAATCACTTTGTGCCTTTAAATCATACTACTACTACCACCAGACTTCCAGGGCCAAGAGGTCACACAGTCATGCACAGCAAAGTAGCTCTGGGCCTGGGCACACTTCATTCACTTTGTACCTTTAAATCATACTACTACTACCAGACTTCCAGGCCCAAGAGTTCAAACACATTCATGCCCAGCAAAGTAGCTCTGGGCCTGGGCACACTTCAATCACTTTGTGCCTTTAAATCATACTACTACTACCAGACTTCCAGGCCCAAGAGGTCAAACACAGTCATGCCCAGCAAAGTAGCTCTGGGCCTGGGCACACTTCATTCACTTTGTGCCTTTAAATCATACTACTACTACCACCAGAATTCCAGGGCCAAGAGGTCACACAGTCATACACAGCAAAGTAGCTCTGGGCCTGGGCACACTTCAAGAAGTTTGACCCTTTATATAAGCCTAGAAATAGACTTCCAGAGCCAAGAGGTCAAACACAGTCATGCACAGCAAAGTAGCTCTGGGCCTGGGCACACTTCAATCACTTTGTGCCTTTAAATCATACTACTACTACTACCAGACTTCCAGACCCAAGAGGTCAAACACAGTCATGCCCAGCAAAGTAGCTCTGGGCCTGGGCACACTTCAATCACTTTGTGCCTTTAAATCATACTACTACGACCAGACTTCCAGGCCCAAGAGGTCAAACACATTCATGCCCAGCAAAGTAGCTCTGGGCCTGGGCACACTTCAATCACTTTGTGCCTTTAAATCATACTACTACTACCAGACTTCCAGGCCCAAGAGGTCAAACACAGTCATGCCCAGCAAAGTAGCTCTGGGCCTGGGCACACTTCATTCACTTTGTGCCTTTAAATCATACTACTACTACCACCACCAGACTTCCAGGGCCAAGAGGTCAACCACAGTCATGCACAGCAAAGTAGCTCTGGGCCTGGGCACACTTCAAGATGTTTGACCCTTTATATAAGCCTAGAAATAGACTTCCAGGCCCAAGAGTTCAAACACAGTCATGCACAGCAAAGTAGCTCTGGGCCTGGGCACACTTCATTCACTTTGTACCTTTAAATCATACTACTACTACCACCAGACTTCCAGGCCCAAGAGGTCAAACACATTCATGCCCAGCAAAGTAGCTCTGGGCCTGGGCACACTTCAATCACTTTGTGCCTTTAAATCATACTACTACTACCAGACTTCCAGGCCCAAGAGGTCAAACATAGTCATGCCCAGCAAAGTAGCTCTGGGCCTGGGCACACTTCAATCACTTTGTGCCTTTAAATCATACTACTACTACCAGACTTCCAGGCCCAAGACGTCAAACACAGTCATGCCCAGCAAAGTAGCTCTGGGCCTGGGCACACTTCATTCACTTTGTGCCTTTAAATCATACTACTACTACCACCAGACTTCCAGGGCCAAGAGGTCAACCACAGTCATGCACAGCAAAGTAGCTCTGGGCCTGGGCACAATTCAAGATGTTTGACCCTTTATATAAGCCTAGAAATAGACTTCCAGGCCCAAGAGTTCAAACACAGTCATTCACAGCAAAGTAGCTCTGGGCCTGGGCACACTTCATTCACTTTGTACCTTTAAATCATACTACTACTACCACCAGACTTCCAGGCCCAAGAGGTCAAACACATTCATGCCCAGCAAAGTAGCTCTGGGCCTGGGCACACTTCAATCACTTTGTGCCTTTAAATCATACTACTACTACCAGACTTCCAGGCCCAAGAGGTCAAACACATTCATGCCCAGCAAAGTAGCTCTGGGCCTGGGCACACTTCAATCACTTTGTGCCTTTAAATCATACTACTACTACTACCAGACTTCCAGACCCAAGAGGTCAAACACAGTCATGCCCAGCAAAGTAGCTCTGGGCCTGGGCACACTTCAAGAAGTTTGACCCTTTATATAAGCCTAGAAATAGACTTCCAGGCCCAAGAGGTCAAACACATTCATGCCCAGCAAAGTAGCTCTGGGCCTGGGCACACTTCAATCACTTTGTGCCTTTAAATCATACTACTACTACCAGACTTCCAGGCCCAAGAGGTCAAACACAGTCATGCCCAGCAAAGTAGCTCTGGGCCTGGGCACACTTCATTCACTTTGTGCCTTTAAATCATACTACTACTACCACCAGAATTCCAGGGCCAAGAGGTCACACAGTCATACACAGCAAAGTAGCTCTGGGCCTGGGCACACTTCAAGAAGTTTGACCCTTTATATAAGCCTAGAAATAGACTTCCAGAGCCAAGAGGTCAAACACAGTCATGCACAGCAAAGTAGCTCTGGGCCTGGGCACACTTCAAGCACTTTGTGCCTTTAAATCATACTACTACTACTACTACTACTACTACTACTACTACTACTACCAGACTTCCAGGCCCAAGAGGTCAAACACATTCATGCCCAGCAAAGTAGCTCTGGGCCTGGGCACACTTCAATCACTTTGTGCCTTTAAATCATACTACTACTACCACCAGACTTCCAGGGCCAAGAGGTCAACCACAGTCATGCACAGCAAAGTAGCTCTGGGCCTGGGCACACTTCAAGATGTTTGACCCTTTATATAAGCCTAGAAATAGACTTCCAGGCCCAAGAGTTCAAACACAGTCATGCACAGCAAAGTAGCTCTGGGCCTGGGCACACTTCATTCACTTTGTACCTTTAAATCATACTACTACTACCACCAGACTTCCAGGCCCAAGAGGTCAAACACATTCATGCCCAGCAAAGTAGCTCTGGGCCTGGGCACACTTCAATCACTTTGTGCCTTTAAATCATACTACTACTACCACCAGACTTCCAGGCCCTGGAGGTCACACCTTCATGCCTAGCAAGGTTGCTTTACACCTGCGCACACTTCAGACCGTTTCACTCTTTTAATCATTCAAAGTACCACATTTCCAGACCCAAGAGGTCACAGAATCATACCCAGCAAAGTAGCTCTGGGCCTGGGCACACTTCAATCACTTTGTGCCTTTAAATCATACTACTACTACCAGACTTCCAGGCCCCAGAGGTCAAACACAGTCATGCCCAGCAAAGTAGCTCTGGGCCTGGGCACACTTCAAGAAGTTTGACCCTTTATATAAGCCTAGAAATAGACTTCCAGAGCCAAGAGGTCAAACACAGTCATGCACAGCAAAGTAGCTCTGGGCCTGGGCACACTTCATTCACTTTGTACCTTTAAATCATACTACTACTACCAGACTTCCAGGCCCAAGAGTTCAAACACATTCATGCCCAGCAAAGTAGCTCTGGGCCTGGGCACACTTCAATCACTTTGTGTCTTTAAATCATACTACTACTACCAGACTTCCAGGCCCCAGAGGTCAAACACAGTCATGCCCAGCAAAGTAGCTCTGGGCCTGGGCACACTTCAAGAAGTTTGACCCTTTATATAAGCCTAGAAATAGACTTTCAGGCCCAAGAGGTCAAACACAGTCATGCCCAGCAAAGTAGCTGTGGGCCTGGGCACACTTCATTCACTTTGTACCTTTAAATCATACTACTACTACTACTACTACTACTACTACTACTACTACTACTACTACTACTACCAGACTTCCAGGCCCAAGAGGTCAAACACAGTCATGCCCAGCAAAGTAGCTCTGGGCCTGGGCACACTTCAAGAAGTTTGACCCTTTATATAAGCCTAGAAATAGACTTCCAGGCCCAAGAGTTCAAACACATTCATGCCCAGCAAAGTAGCTCTGGGCCTGGGCACACTTCAATCACTTTGTGCCTTTAAATCATACTACTACTACCACCAGACTTCCAGGCCCAAGAGGTCAAACACAGTCATGCCCAGCAAAGTAGCTCTGGGCCTGGGCACACTTCAATCACTTTGTGCCTTTAAATCATACTACTACTACCAGACTTCCAGGCCCAAGAGTTCAAACACATTCATGCCCAGCAAAGTAGCTCTGGGCCTGGGCACACTTCATTCACTTTGTGCCTTTAAATCATACTACTACTACCACCAGACTTCCAAGGCCAAGAGGTCAACCACAGTCATGCACAGCAAAGTAGCTCTGGGCCTGGGCACACTTCAAGATGTTTGACCCTTTATATAAGCCTAGAAATAGACTTCCAGGCCCAAGAGTTCAAACACATTCATGCCCAGCAAAGTAGCTCTGGGCCTGGGCACACTTCAATCACTTTGTGCCTTTAAATCATACTACTACTACCACCAGACTTCCAGGCCCAAGAGGTCAAACACAGTCATGCCCAGCAAAGTAGCTCTGGGCCTGGGCACACTTCATTCACTTTGTGCCTTTAAATCATACTACTACTACTACTACTACTACTACTACTACTACTACTACCAGACTTCCAGGCCCAAGAGTTCAAACACATTCATGCCCAGCAAAGTAGCTCTGGGCCTGGGCACACTTCAATCACTTTGTGCCTTTAAATCATACTACTACTACCACCAGACTTCCAGGCCCAAGAGGTCAAACACAGTCATGCCCAGCAAAGTAGCTCTGGGCCTGGGCACACTTCAATCACTTTGTGCCTTTAAATCATACTACTACTACCACCAGACTTCCAGGCCCAAGAGGTCAAACACAGTCATGCCCAGCAAAGTAGCTCTGGGCCTGGGCACACTTCAATCACTTTGTGCCTTTAAATCATACTACTACTACCAGACTTCCAGGCCCAAGAGTTCAAACACATTCATGCCCAGCAAAGTAGCTCTGGGCCTGGGCACACTTCAAGATGTTTGACCCTTTATATAAGCCTAGAAATAGACTTCCAGGCCCAAGAGGTCAAACACAGTCATGCCCAGCAAAGTAGCTCTGGGCCTGGGCACACTTCATTCACTTTGTACCTTTAAATCATACTACTACTACTACTACTACTACTACTACTACTACTACTACCAGACTTCCAGGCCCAAGAGGTCAAACACAGTCATGCCCAGCAAAGTAGCTCTGGGCCTGGGCACACTTCATTCACTTTGTGCCTTTAAATCATACTACTACTACCACCAGAATTCCAGGGCCAAGAGGTCACACAGTCATACACAGCAAAGTAGCTCTGGGCCTGGGCACACTTCAAGAAGTTTGACCCTTTATATAAGCCTAGAAATAGACTTCCAGGCCCAAGAGGTCAAACACAGTCATGCCCAGCAAAGTAGCTCTGGGCCTGGGCACACTTCATTCACTTTGTACCTTTAAATCATACTACTACTACTACTACTACTACTACTACCAGACTTCCAGGCCCAAGAGGTCAAACACAGTCATGCCCAGCAAAGTAGCTCTGGGCCTGGGCACACTGCAATCACTTTGTGCCTTTAAATCATACTACTACTACCACCAGACTTCCAGGGCCAAGAGGTCACACAGTCATGCACAGCAAAGTAGCTCTGGGCCTGGGCACACTTCAAGAAGTTTGACCATTTATATAAGCCTAGAAATAGACTTCCAGGCCCAAGAGGTCAAACACAGTCATGCACAGCAAAGTAGCTCTGGGCCTGGGCTCACTTCATTCACTTTGTACCTTTAAATCATACTACTACTACCAGACTTCCAGGCCCAAGAGTTCAAACACATTCATGCCCAGCAAAGTAGCTCTGGGCCTGGGCACACTTCAATCACTTTGTGCCTTTAAATCATACTACTACTACCAGACTTCCAGGCCCAAGAGGTCAAACACAGTCATGCCCAGCAAAGTAGCTCTGGGCCTGGGCACACTTCATTCACTTTGTGCCTTTAAATCATACTACTACTACCACCAGAATTCCAGGGCCAAGAGGTCACACAGTCATACACAGCAAAGTAGCTCTGGGCCTGGGCACACTTCAAGAAGTTTGACCCTTTATATAAGCCTAGAAATAGACTTCCAGAGCCAAGAGGTCAAACACAGTCATGCACAGCAAAGTAGCTCTGGGCCTGGGCACACTTCAAGAAGTTTGACCCTTTATATAAGCCTAGAAATAGACTTCCAGGCCCAAGAGGTCAAACACAGTCATGCCCAGCAAAGTAGCTCTGGGCCTGGGCACACTTCATTCACTTTGTACCTTTAAATCATACTACTACTACTACTACTACTACTACTACTACTACTACTACTACCAGACTTCCAGGCCCAAGAGGTCAAACACAGTCATGCCCAGCAAAGTAGCTCTGGGCCTGGGCACACTTCATTCACTTTGTGCCTTTAAATCATACTACTACTACTACCACCAGAATTCCAGGGCCAAGAGGTCACACAGTCATACACAGCAAAGTAGCTCTGGGCCTGGGCACACTTCAAGAAGTTTGACCCTTTATATAAGCCTAGAAATAGACTTCCAGAGCCAAGAGGTCAAACACAGTCATGCACAGCAAAGTAGCTCTGGGCCTGGGCACACTTCATTCACTTTGTGCCTTTAAATCATACTACTACTACCAGACTTCCAGGCCCAAGAGTTCAAACACATTCATGCCCAGCAAAGTAGCTCTGGGCCTGGGCACACTTCATTCACTTTGTGCCTTTAAATCATACTACTACTACCACCAGACTTCCAGGGCCAAGAGGTCAACCACAGTCATGCACAGCAAAGTAGCTCTGGGCCTGGGCACACTTCAAGATGTTTGACCCTTTATATAAGCCTAGAAATAGACTTCCAGGCCCAAGAGTTCAAACACAGTCATGCACAGCAAAGTAGCTCTGGGCCTGGGCACACTTCATTCACTTTGTACCTTTAAATCATACTACTACTACCAGACTTCCAGGCCCAAGAGTTCAAACACATTCATGCCCAGCAAAGTAGCTCTGGGCCTGGGCACACTTCAATCACTTTGTGCCTTTAAATCATACTACTACTACTACTACTACCAGACTTCCAGGCCCAAGAGGTCAAACACAGTCATGCCCAGCAAAGTAGCTCTGGGCCTGGGCACACTTCATTCACTTTGTACCTTTAAATCATACTACTACTACTACTACTACCACCAGAATTCCAGGGCCAAGAGGTCACACAGTCATACACAGCAAAGTAGCTCTGGGCCTGGGCACACTTCAAGAAGTTTGTCCCTTTATATAAGCCTAGAAATAGACTTCCAGGCCCAAGAGTTCAAACACATTCATGCCCAGCAAAGTAGCTCTGGGCCTGGGCACACTTCAATCACTTTGTGCCTTTAAATCATACTACTACTACCAGACTTCCAGGCCCAAGAGGTCAAACACAGTCATGCCCAGCAAAGTAGCTCTGGGCCTGGGCACACTTCATTCACTTTGTGCCTTTAAATCATACTACTACTACCACCAGAATTCCAGGGCCAAGAGGTCACACAGTCATACACAGCAAAGTAGCTCTGGGCCTGGGCACACTTCAAGAAGTTTGACCCTTTATATAAGCCTAGAAATAGACTTCCAGAGCCAAGAGGTCAAACACAGTCATGCACAGCAAAGTAGCTCTGGGCCTGGGCACACTTCAAGCACTTTGTGCCTTTAAATCATACTACTACTACTACTACTACTACTACTACTACTACTACTACCAGACTTCCAGGCCCAAGAGTTCAAACACATTCATGCCCAGCAAAGTAGCTCTGGGCCTGGGCACACTTCATTCACTTTGTGCCTTTAAATCATACTACTACTACCACCAGACTTCCAGGGCCAAGAGGTCAACCACAGTCATGCACAGCAAAGTAGCTCTGGGCCTGGGCACACTTCAAGATGTTTGACCCTTTATATAAGCCTAGAAATAGACTTCCAGGCCCAAGAGTTCAAACACAGTCATGCACAGCAAAGTAGCTCTGGGCCTGGGCACACTTCATTCACTTTGTACCTTTAAATCATACTACTACTACCACCAGACTTCCAGGCCCAAGAGGTCAAACACATTCATGCCCAGCAAAGTAGCTCTGGGCCTGGGCACACTTCAATCACTTTGTGCCTTTAAATCATACTACTACTACCACCAGACTTCCAGGCCCTGGAGGTCACACCTTCATGCCTAGCAAGGTTGCTTTACACCTGCGCACACTTCAGACCGTTTCACTCTTTTAATCATTCAAAGTACCACATTTCCAGACCCAAGAGGTCACAGAATCATACCCAGCAAAGTAGCTCTGGGCCTGGGCACACTTCAATCACTTTGTGCCTTTAAATCATACTACTACTACCAGACTTCCAGGCCCCAGAGGTCAAACACAGTCATGCCCAGCAAAGTAGCTCTGGGCCTGGGCACACTTCAAGAAGTTTGACCCTTTATATAAGCCTAGAAATAGACTTCCAGAGCCAAGAGGTCAAACACAGTCATGCACAGCAAAGTAGCTCTGGGCCTGGGCACACTTCATTCACTTTGTACCTTTAAATCATACTACTACTACCAGACTTCCAGGCCCAAGAGTTCAAACACATTCATGCCCAGCAAAGTAGCTCTGGGCCTGGGCACACTTCAATCACTTTGTGTCTTTAAATCATACTACTACTACCAGACTTCCAGGCCCCAGAGGTCAAACACAGTCATGCCCAGCAAAGTAGCTCTGGGCCTGGGCACACTTCAAGAAGTTTGACCCTTTATATAAGCCTAGAAATAGACTTTCAGGCCCAAGAGGTCAAACACAGTCATGCCCAGCAAAGTAGCTGTGGGCCTGGGCACACTTCATTCACTTTGTACCTTTAAATCATACTACTACTACTACTACTACTACTACTACTACTACTACTACTACTACTACTACCAGACTTCCAGGCCCAAGAGGTCAAACACAGTCATGCCCAGCAAAGTAGCTCTGGGCCTGGGCACACTTCAAGAAGTTTGACCCTTTATATAAGCCTAGAAATAGACTTCCAGGCCCAAGAGTTCAAACACATTCATGCCCAGCAAAGTAGCTCTGGGCCTGGGCACACTTCAATCACTTTGTGCCTTTAAATCATACTACTACTACCACCAGACTTCCAGGCCCAAGAGGTCAAACACAGTCATGCCCAGCAAAGTAGCTCTGGGCCTGGGCACACTTCAATCACTTTGTGCCTTTAAATCATACTACTACTACCAGACTTCCAGGCCCAAGAGTTCAAACACATTCATGCCCAGCAAAGTAGCTCTGGGCCTGGGCACACTTCATTCACTTTGTGCCTTTAAATCATACTACTACTACCACCAGACTTCCAGGGCCAAGAGGTCAACCACAGTCATGCACAGCAAAGTAGCTCTGGGCCTGGGCACACTTCAAGATGTTTGACCCTTTATATAAGCCTAGAAATAGACTTCCAGGCCCAAGAGTTCAAACACATTCATGCCCAGCAAAGTAGCTCTGGGCCTGGGCACACTTCAATCACTTTGTGCCTTTAAATCATACTACTACTACCACCAGACTTCCAGGCCCAAGAGGTCAAACACAGTCATGCCCAGCAAAGTAGCTCTGGGCCTGGGCACACTTCAATCACTTTGTGCCTTTAAATCATACTACTACTACCAGACTTCCAGGCCCAAGAGTTCAAACACATTCATGCCCAGCAAAGTAGCTCTGGGCCTGGGCACACTTCAAGATGTTTGACCCTTTATATAAGCCTAGAAATAGACTTCCAGGCCCAAGAGGTCAAACACAGTCATGCCCAGCAAAGTAGCTCTGGGCCTGGGCACACTTCATTCACTTTGTACCTTTAAATCATACTACTACTACTACTACTACTACTACTACTACTACTACTACTACCAGACTTCCAGGCCCAAGAGGTCAAACACAGTCATGCCCAGCAAAGTAGCTCTGGGCCTGGGCACACTTCATTCACTTTGTGCCTTTAAATCATACTACTACTACCACCAGAATTCCAGGGCCAAGAGGTCACACAGTCATACACAGCAAAGTAGCTCTGGGCCTGGGCACACTTCAAGAAGTTTGACCCTTTATATAAGCCTAGAAATAGACTTCCAGGCCCAAGAGGTCAAACACAGTCATGCCCAGCAAAGTAGCTCTGGGCCTGGGCACACTTCATTCACTTTGTACCTTTAAATCATACTACTACTACTACTACTACTACCAGACTTCCAGGCCCAAGAGGTCAAACACAGTCATGCCCAGCAAAGTAGATCTGGGCCTGGGCACACTTCAAGAAGTTTGACCCTTTATATAAGCCTAGAAATAGACTTTCAGGCCCAAGAGGTCAAACACAGTCATGCCCAGCAAAGTAGCTGTGGGCCTGGGCACACTTCATTCACTTTGTACCTTTAAATCATACTACTACTACTACTACTACTACTACTACTACTACTACTACTACTACTACTACCAGACTTCCAGGCCCAAGAGGTCAAACACAGTCATGCCCAGCAAAGTAGCTCTGGGCCTGGGCACACTTCAAGAAGTTTGACCCTTTATATAAGCCTAGAAATAGACTTCCAGGCCCAAGAGTTCAAACACATTCATGCCCAGCAAAGTAGCTCTGGGCCTGGGCACACTTCAATCACTTTGTGCCTTTAAATCATACTACTACTACCACCAGACTTCCAGGCCCAAGAGGTCAAACACAGTCATGCCCAGCAAAGTAGCTCTGGGCCTGGGCACACTTCAATCACTTTGTGCCTTTAAATCATACTACTACTACCAGACTTCCAGGCCCAAGAGTTCAAACACATTCATGCCCAGCAAAGTAGCTCTGGGCCTGGGCACACTTCATTCACTTTGTGCCTTTAAATCATACTACTACTACCACCAGACTTCCAGGGCCAAGAGGTCAACCACAGTCATGCACAGCAAAGTAGCTCTGGGCCTGGGCACACTTCAAGATGTTTGACCCTTTATATAAGCCTAGAAATAGACTTCCAGGCCCAAGAGTTCAAACACATTCATGCCCAGCAAAGTAGCTCTGGGCCTGGGCACACTTCAATCACTTTGTGCCTTTAAATCATACTACTACTACCACCAGACTTCCAGGCCCAAGAGGTCAAACACAGTCATGCCCAGCAAAGTAGCTCTGGGCCTGGGCACACTTCAAGAAGTTTGACCCTTTATATAAGCCTAGAAATAGACTTCCAGAGCCAAGAGGTCAAACACAGTCATGCACAGCAAAGTAGCTCTGGGCCTGGGCACACTTCATTCACTTTGTGCCTTTAAATCATACTACTACTACCACCAGACTTCCAGGCCCAAGAGGTCAAACACATTCATGCCCAGCAAAGTAGCTCTGGGCCTGGGCACACTTCAATCACTTTGTGCCTTTAAATCATACTACTACTACCAGACTTCCAGGCCCAAGAGGTCAAACACAGTCATGCCCAGCAAAGTAGCTCTGGGCCTGGGCACACTTCAATCACTTTGTGCCTTTAAATCATACTACTACTACCAGACTTCCAGGCCCAAGAGTTCAAACACATTCATGCCCAGCAAAGTAGCTCTGGGCCTGGGCACACTTCAAGATGTTTGACCCTGTATATAAGCCTAGAAATAGACTTCCAGAGCCAAGAGGTCAAACACAGTCATGCCCAGCAAAGTAGCTCTGGGCCTGGGCACACTTCATTCACTTTGTGCCTTTAAATCATACTACTACTACCAGACTTCCAGGCCCAAGAGTTCAAACACATTCATGCCCAGCAAAGTAGCTCTGGGCCTGGGCACACTTCAATCACTTTGTGCCTTTAAATCATACTACTACTACCAGACTTCCAGGCCCCAGAGGTCAAACACAGTCATGCCCAGCAAAGTAGCTCTGGGCCTGGGCACACTTCAAGAAGTTTGACCCTTTATATAAGCCTAGAAATAGACTTCCAGAGCCAAGAGGTCAAACACAGTCATGCCCAGCAAAGTAGCTCTGGGCCTGGGCACACTTCATTCACTTTGTACCTTTAAATCATACTACTACTACTACCAGACTTCCAGGCCCAAGACGTCAAACACAGTCATGCCCAGCAAAGTAGCTCTGGGCCTGGGCACACTTCATTCACTTTGTACCTTTAAATCATACTACTACTACTACTACTACTACTACTACTACTACTACTACCAGACTTCCAGGCCCAAGAGTTCAAACACATTCATGCCCAGCAAAGTAGCTCTGGGCCTGGGCACACTTCAATCACTTTGTGCCTTTAAATCATACTACTACTACCACCAGACTTCCAGGCCCAAGAGGTCAAACACAGTCATGCCCAGCAAAGTAGCTCTGGGCCTGGGCACACTTCAATCACTTTGTGCCTTTAAATCATACTACTACTACCACCAGACTTCCAGGCCCAAGAGGTCAAACACAGTCATGCCCAGCAAAGTAGCTCTGGGCCTGGGCACACTTCAATCACTTTGTGCCTTTAAATCATACTACTACTACCAGACTTCCAGGCCCAAGAGTTCAAACACATTCATGCCCAGCAAAGTAGCTCTGGGCCTGGGCACACTTCAAGATGTTTGACCCTTTATATAAGCCTAGAAATAGACTTCCAGGCCCAAGAGGTCAAACACAGTCATGCCCAGCAAAGTAGCTCTGGGCCTGGGCACACTTCATTCACTTTGTACCTTTAAATCATACTACTACTACTACTACTACTACTACTACTACTACTACTACCAGACTTCCAGGCCCAAGAGGTCAAACACAGTCATGCCCAGCAAAGTAGCTCTGGGCCTGGGCACACTTCATTCACTTTGTGCCTTTAAATCATACTACTACTACCACCAGAATTCCAGGGCCAAGAGGTCACACAGTCATACACAGCAAAGTAGCTCTGGGCCTGGGCACACTTCAAGAAGTTTGACCCTTTATATAAGCCTAGAAATAGACTTCCAGGCCCAAGAGGTCAAACACAGTCATGCCCAGCAAAGTAGCTCTGGGCCTGGGCACACTTCATTCACTTTGTACCTTTAAATCATACTACTACTACTACTACTACTACTACTACCAGACTTCCAGGCCCAAGAGGTCAAACACAGTCATGCCCAGCAAAGTAGCTCTGGGCCTGGGCACACTGCAATCACTTTGTGCCTTTAAATCATACTACTACTACCACCAGACTTCCAGGGCCAAGAGGTCACACAGTCATGCACAGCAAAGTAGCTCTGGGCCTGGGCACACTTCAAGAAGTTTGACCATTTATATAAGCCTAGAAATAGACTTCCAGGCCCAAGAGGTCAAACACAGTCATGCACAGCAAAGTAGCTCTGGGCCTGGGCTCACTTCATTCACTTTGTACCTTTAAATCATACTACTACTACCAGACTTCCAGGCCCAAGAGTTCAAACACATTCATGCCCAGCAAAGTAGCTCTGGGCCTGGGCACACTTCAATCACTTTGTGCCTTTAAATCATACTACTACTACCAGACTTCCAGGCCCAAGAGGTCAAACACAGTCATGCCCAGCAAAGTAGCTCTGGGCCTGGGCACACTTCATTCACTTTGTGCCTTTAAATCATACTACTACTACCACCAGACTTCCAGGGCCAAGAGGTCAACCACAGTCATGCACAGCAAAGTAGCTCTGGGCCTGGGCACACTTCAAGATGTTTGACCCTTTATATAAGCCTAGAAATAGACTTCCAGGCCCAAGAGTTCAAACACAGTCATGCACAGCAAAGTAGCTCTGGGCCTGGGCACACTTCATTCACTTTGTACCTTTAAATCATACTACTACTACCACCAGACTTCCAGGCCCAAGAGGTCAAACACATTCATGCCCAGCAAAGTAGCTCTGGGCCTGGGCACACTTCAATCACTTTGTGCCTTTAAATCATACTACTACTACCACCAGACTTCCAGGCCCTGGAGGTCACACCTTCATGCCTAGCAAGGTTGCTTTACACCTGCGCACACTTCAGACCGTTTCACTCTTTTAATCATTCAAAGTACCACATTTCCAGACCCAAGAGGTCACAGAATCATACCCAGCAAAGTAGCTCTGGGCCTGGGCACACTTCAATCACTTTGTGCCTTTAAATCATACTACTACTACCAGACTTCCAGGCCCCAGAGGTCAAACACAGTCATGCCCAGCAAAGTAGCTCTGGGCCTGGGCACACTTCAAGAAGTTTGACCCTTTATATAAGCCTAGAAATAGACTTCCAGAGCCAAGAGGTCAAACACAGTCATGCACAGCAAAGTAGCTCTGGGCCTGGGCACACTTCATTCACTTTGTACCTTTAAATCATACTACTACTACCAGACTTCCAGGCCCAAGAGTTCAAACACATTCATGCCCAGCAAAGTAGCTCTGGGCCTGGGCACACTTCAATCACTTTGTGTCTTTAAATCATACTACTACTACCAGACTTCCAGGCCCCAGAGGTCAAACACAGTCATGCCCAGCAAAGTAGCTCTGGGCCTGGGCACACTTCAAGAAGTTTGACCCTTTATATAAGCCTAGAAATAGACTTTCAGGCCCAAGAGGTCAAACACAGTCATGCCCAGCAAAGTAGCTGTGGGCCTGGGCACACTTCATTCACTTTGTACCTTTAAATCATACTACTACTACTACTACTACTACTACTACTACTACTACTACTACTACTACCAGACTTCCAGGCCCAAGAGGTCAAACACAGTCATGCCCAGCAAAGTAGCTCTGGGCCTGGGCACACTTCAAGAAGTTTGACCCTTTATATAAGCCTAGAAATAGACTTCCAGGCCCAAGAGTTCAAACACATTCATGCCCAGCAAAGTAGCTCTGGGCCTGGGCACACTTCAATCACTTTGTGCCTTTAAATCATACTACTACTACCACCAGACTTCCAGGCCCAAGAGGTCAAACACAGTCATGCCCAGCAAAGTAGCTCTGGGCCTGGGCACACTTCAATCACTTTGTGCCTTTAAATCATACTACTACTACCAGACTTCCAGGCCCAAGAGTTCAAACACATTCATGCCCAGCAAAGTAGCTCTGGGCCTGGGCACACTTCATTCACTTTGTGCCTTTAAATCATACTACTACTACCACCAGACTTCCAGGGCCAAGAGGTCAACCACAGTCATGCACAGCAAAGTAGCTCTGGGCCTGGGCACACTTCAAGATGTTTGACCCTTTATATAAGCCTAGAAATAGACTTCCAGGCCCAAGAGTTCAAACACATTCATGCCCAGCAAAGTAGCTCTGGGCCTGGGCACACTTCAATCACTTTGTGCCTTTAAATCATACTACTACTACCACCAGACTTCCAGGCCCAAGAGGTCAAACACAGTCATGCCCAGCAAAGTAGCTCTGGGCCTGGGCACACTTCAATCACTTTGTGCCTTTAAATCATACTACTACTACCAGACTTCCAGGCCCAAGAGTTCAAACACATTCATGCCCAGCAAAGTAGCTCTGGGCCTGGGCACA